>NC_136641.1:125000-197500 GCF_949748355.1 Melanostigma gelatinosum | reverse complement strand
GGAGTTCATAGACATCTTCAATACATAAATGATTCCATATACTATACTTACGTTTTCTTTCCCATCACCTATACAAACATTTACACTTGTGGTTTTTGTCTTTTTGACTAAACCAAATGAGTTTGGTTCTTAACACTGAGTGGAAGTGTATTTAACTTAAGCTGTGTGTGATTTAGGTCATTATTCAGAGTAGCATTCTGGTTGTTACATTCTCTGTAAGAATAAAAGAAACTATTGCAAAACACATATCAAATATTAGACGCCAGTGTACAAACATTAGGCAAGACCAAATGATGTGACTTAAGAACAATAAGAACTCCTGTGGAACACCGGGTTTAACAATCAGTTCATACGTCTAGAGAAACACCGCAGCACGTTACAGAGCACATCTGTAGCTTCTTCCAAAAAACACATACGACTATATTATCAGATGGCTGAGGAGACACACAACTTAAATCCAATCTGCACGCTCTCTTGAAACGTTGTCCACATCTGAGCAATGAGTCAACAAAGCAGACATATAGCTTGTCTCACCTTGTTGTCCATCCCCTCCACAATCTCCACATAGGGCTCACTGATGCAGCGGTCATAATCCAAACTCTGTTAAAGCAAAACAAACAGTGTGGAACTATGACCTGGGTCACACATCCGTTGACTCATGTGTACCCGGGGCAGCATGGATCGGTCAACATTGACGAGAGATCTTTCTCTGAATAACGGTTTTCACGAGTTTCTCACCTCATAATCTTTCCTGGGTAGAATCTCATCTTCGTCATCTCCGATCTCTCCAAGGATTGTCTTGAGGAAGAAAGAGGAATACTCAAAGTACAATAGAACTAGTACAGTGACAGCTCCAGCAGGGACAGTTCACAGGCAATAGAACCAGCTAAATAGAGTCTTTAGCTGATTGCTTTTGGGAATTCAGCAACACGTAGTAATAATATAAATATAAACTTGAAAGTTGAATTATTTTGCAAATGTTAACACCTGACAGAGAGTAAACTCGCTTAGCTTTAAGACATGATATGGTCTACAGATAACTGCTTCAGATTGATAACCGATCTCCCAAGCATTGGTCCACCGAGTAGGGTGAAGGTGACTATCGGTAGAACGGGGTTGTCATACTAAAGAGTTGTATGTAACATGCATGCCGAACTGAAGCAGGCATTCTGATAAGGAAGCTTTAGTAAACAATAAATGGAGTTTGGTCCAAGGGCTTTCTCCACATTAGCATGAGGAAAACAGTATCCCCATGAGACAAAGTTACAGTGTAAGGAGGATTAATGCCCGTTACAGCCTGAATGGACTTAAGGTCAATGTGGTTTGCAAAAGCTACACAACACCAACAGTCTCTGAGCAGCAGGGTGGAGCAAGCAAGCAAGCCAGAGGAGGGCACCGTGCAGAGCTCAGGAACAATTATGAGGGAAAATATCGGATTATAAAAGAATCAAGAGATCCTCGTTTTGACCGATTATAATATAAGTCTTTACCAGCTCCTCCGGCGTCCGTGTCTCCCCTTCTCTGCAGCAACATTGGGAACAAAAACAGTTTCCACAACACGCCATCTTCTCTGTTGTGTCATGCTGCGTTCAGGTTGTATTGTTAAACCGCCAAGTTTGTCTAAGTTTGAAAGATCAAATGGGTGGAAGAACCTGGAAAAACACATTTAACGGGCAGTACATCGGACAGGACGTTGTATAGCAAATAAGAAGTCGTTGTGTCCTAACATTTGATTCTAAATATTTGTTGATAATATAATTTCTAGGTTTGAACATTTATATTTCCTATGCCATTTAATGCATCAGCTCCTACAGTTTCATGTGACGCCAAAGGCGGAAGATTGTTCAAAAGAGTCAAACCTGCGTGTAATTTTCGCACAAGCCTTTATTCCATCATAAACACATCCTATACTCTTAAAATGCATGCGTGCATGCATATATGGTAAATTATTACCCCATTGATATTGCAAAGAAAGCCATTGAATTAGTCCACGAGCTGATTTTGTAATTGTGCATATCGTATTTTAATTCCCTTAAAAAAATGAATAGTCCATGCTAAATATGTTGCCCGTGGGGAAACACGATAACCCATTGTTCTTATGAAAAACAAAAGTTTACTTTTAACTTTAATATTAAGATTCAACATTGACAAGAATGTGCATTTATTTCAATCAACTCAACGAAATTCAGACGCTCATACTGCTGCGTGAGGCCAATGTTATTTGGTGAGACATGTGTCATACACGATCGAGTGTTTCATTTTTAGAGTCCGGGTCAGTTTCATTAACAAATTATACAAAAATCGTCTTTACAACGTTTTCACGAACCCACACGAGGAGAGAACTGCGTTGCTTTCATCCGTGCTGGAGAAGAAACGGTGGGTGTAAATGCAGCACGGTGTCGTCGACGCCCACCAGGCATCACTGCTTCGGGTACGAGGGAGCTCTCGGTTTTTTGGAGTTTCCCACGCTGCCCCAGCTAATGCTCAGTATTGGGTGGCAGATGCTCTGCGAGAGGAACAGACTTCAACACAACACCGGCAAGACAACCAGGTGAGGTGGGAGATGCACTGTTTGCCTTTTCGTCCCAGCATAAACAGAACGTAACTGGGTTTAGCTTCTGGCTCGGTGCGGCACAACGTAGCCTGAGTTACTTCTGTGTGTCTTTCGCCCGGTTCGCCTGGTTAACATCGCTCGTGGGGCACGTAGCTAACGTTAGCCGTGCTCAGCCAAGAGAACTAGCAGGCTCTAAATAAGTTTACTACCATACTTTGAATGTGTCTGTGCGCGCGCATGTGTGTTAGACATGGGTATAAAAAGAGCGGCTCGTGGCACTTTGTGGGGCCTAAAGTTACCCCAAATATCTGTCCAGAGATCAGCCAGTTCCAAGCTAATGCTTGTTGTGAAGTGACGGTAGGATATGGGGCGGGGCGGGGGGGCTTTCAGAATGTAGAAGTAAACTTAAATTTTAATTGGCAACCTAATCTGTCAAGTTACGAACTTATATTGTGAATTGTTTAACTTTTTCATCACGTTGTATGAGATGGTACTTTGTCAACAAAATCTAGTCAACAATTTTGAATAGGCTGTCGGTTTTACGTTCGTTCCCATGTAAAAACAAAACAAAGCAAAAAGGGTTGCTCTCATGTTGTCAAAGTAACGTTATAGCTGACGATCTCAACTTATTGACGCAAAGGGTTGTTTTGTGTATTCTTTTCTTCGCAGTATAATTTGCCATCATGGTGAACCAGGTTCAGCGAGCGGACTGGAGTTTGCAGGCATGCAAGAGCGACTCCAGCGGGGCCAGCAACAGCGGGGAGAGCTCCAAGGAGAGCTCCCGGTGCTCCACTCCGGTGCTGGACGCAGACCGCTCCGACAGGCTGCGGGACAAGATGCGGAAGAGGATGGAGTCCGGAGACCGCTGGTTCTCGCTGGAGTTCTTTCCTCCCCGCACAGCCAGTGGAGCTGTCAACCTCATCTCAAGGCATGTGAAATCAGCCTTTACCTGCACCGTTCAACGTCCATGCTTTGTTGTCACTTGCAAAATCGACTTGCTCAAATTGACATTACTTAAAATGCAAATAAAAGAAATGCCCTACAGCAGGGGTCTCTAACTGACGGACCGCGGTCTGGATCCGGACCCAGACGCAGTTGCATCCGGACTAAGGACCTAAAATCGATATTTCGGAATCACACATATATTAGGCAGCGAGTTTGTACTTTAACCGGTAGGGTTGCACCGTGTATCGATACTAAAAAGGTACCGCGGTACCTGTACGTTAAAAACGATATGATTTTGCATGTTTTTAGTGTCGATACTTTATTAAAATAGCGGGCGATCAGAGTGCACTCGCTGCTCCGCTCCCTGTCGTGCTGCCTGCAGGCATTGACTGCAAGGGGGCGGGGCTTCCCAGCGCTCACAGCAACAGGCAGCGCACACTCACAGAGAGTGATCACAGGGGAGACATGGCATCAAGTGCAGGAGCCGACCGTCCTCGGCTTGTTGGAAAACAAGATGCCAGAAGTATCATCTGGAAGTACTTTGGCTCTATTGCAGACAGTGAAGGAAAGCCCACTGACATACAGAGACCCGTCTGCAAAACGTGTATCAAAGCCACACAGACCAAGGGAGGCAACACCTCTAACATGGCAAAGCACCTTTCAGACAGACACCCCCAACTTTTAAAAGAGTTCAAAGAACGACGGGTAAGCAAATGTGATTATAAACATGAACACCCCCAAGCTCAGCCATAGACAGCTAACACGAGTAGCCTTAGCCTAGTTTGAGGACAGGCCTCTATGATCATGAGGTCACAATGCACACAAACGTGTACTAAATGAAACACAATTCATGCACAATGGCTACATGCTGGTGGAGCTTGAGGGTGGATCTTGAGTTAATTATTTTTATTTTTAGTTAAGGAAAAATAATTATTCCATGAATTAAGATAAAATATGAAGTGAAAATATCAAACTCACAGTGCAGTAAATGAAGCATTGTTTATCCACCCACTCCCACAGACAGTCAGACAGATGGCAGCAGAGTCAGCAGCAACACAGAGACAGAGTTCCCTTCAGCTGTGTTTGAAAGCCAGCGGAAATATGAGAGAGGCTCAAAAGATGCGAAGAGATTCAACATTAATATTAATGCCATTTGTTAAGTGTTCAAAAAGCTGGGCAGGAACAAGCAAAAAGGGAACCATACAGATGTTTTATTTATTACTATGATAGATAAATATACCAGCATCGTATCGTATTTGTGGTATTGTATCGAATTCTGGTATCGTACCGTAAGTATCGGGTATCATGATACTTATGGCAGGTATCATATCAAAGTCATAATTTTGGTATCGTGACAACCCTATTAACCGGCGCATCTTATTCAGCCTTTACTGCACTTGTTCAGCGGTGCAGGAAACACACCAACCAATGCGGTGTAAATCACATCACGTGATGCAGCTCAGCCAATCAAATATTCTAGTTTCCTTACTCGAGCAAGGTTTTCACACACGTGACAGACGGGGGAGAGACGAGGAAATAGAAACAAGAGCAGGAAAATTGCGCTAATCAGAGAGGTTATCTTACATGACGTTCTCCAAAAAGAGAAACGTGTTCAGACAGAATATAATTTATAAGCAAGAATGAACAGACTCTTCTATGTTAATTCTTCCCACAGGCAGTGTGTCATATGTTCAGAAACCGTAACTATTGATAAAAGCGGCAAATGAAGTGCACTACGAGACAAAGCACAACTCCTTTGAGCAAACGCACCCACTCACATCTGAAATGGAGACACAGAAAATAAACCTAAGAGCCCAATATGATCAGAATCATAACACATTAGTTCACTGTCCAATGATGTTAACAGAGAATAGAGCTGAAACAAGTGGTTGAATAACCACAGATAAAAGTCCATGCTCACTGATTTATCTTGTTAGAAGATGACAAAAATATAATATTGTTGCTTTTTGATTGACATCACTTCACACCTGAATGAGCTGAATTTAAAGCTGCAGGACAATTCAGTGAAATTTATTTTTCTAAAATGAATTTCTTTATTTTAAGATGCACATTCTTCAAAATCTTTCTGTTATGTCAGTTCTATTTCATCCTTACTGACCGCCAGAGGCAGTGCTTAACACTGGATATCTTCCGTCTCGCGCATGCACAGGTCGAATATTTATATCAACAAAGTCACTCGTGACCTCAGATGACTCCCGTCGTCTATAAGTTCCGGTGTCATCCTGAGTTCAGTCCTTTTTTTCTTCTCGCTACGCAGGTTGACTACCATGGTAGTAGAAAAAATATATATTTTGTCTACGAGCAAGATATGTTAGAGTTTGTCGCGGTATCCTTGTGACCACCGTTCAGGGTTGCGGATCTTCGCCCTCCAACGGCTGCGACAAGCGGTCCCTCTTGGGAGGGAACGGCGTTTGCGCCGTGCGGACCCAAATGGGCAGCAATCGGTGAGATCGACTGACATTGTTTGAAACCATTGTTCGTTGTTGTTCCTCGGTTTGCAGAGCGTTCCGCTCTAGCTAATCGAGTGGCGTGCTAACGTGAGCGTTGAGTACGCTGTCGGGCCGCCCTTCACAGTAAATATTACGGCCGGATCAGTTAGCAGAGCGTTCGCTCCGGCTTATTAGACGAAGCTGATACTCTGGTGTGTCTAAGCTAAATACTCTGATTGTGTCCATTGATTGTTGTGAACATTACGGCCATATCAGTTAGCGGATATCACAGTTAGCGGAGTGCCCTCGCTCAGGCTAGCGGGTAGCACACCAGGAGTTACAGCAACTGTCTATCGGCTATCTAACGTTACTATCCTAGTCCCCTCTCACTAGAAGGATGGTGTTTTTGACCTATCTCCAGTGGCAGAGTGCTCTCCCTCAAGCTAATGGGTGGGACACCAATATCTGCAGCAACTATCCTAGTGAAGAGAGTGTCAAGAGAGCTCAGATGAAGTCGCTTTTACTGGCCCTCCAACCTAGTGTAGGCTGAGCTTTGCTCAGAGGAGGACGTGATGTCACTGGCGGCGTCAGCCACGCTCTTTACAGAGTACAGTGAAGAGCGGCCCTCCCATGCTTCTGGACCTGCCTCCCGTTGCTCAGCTCAGGGCTCTTCGGAAGGTGCAGTCGATAGCTCCATGGGGTCTGTCATTCGCATGGCACTGGCACGCCTGCAGTTAGATACGCAGCAGCCGGAACCCCAGCCTGCGAGTGCCTTCAGGCGTGTTCTCGCCCCTACCACCTTTGCTGTTCCTCCCTCCGAGGAATATCTGAGGGAGCTACATGCATGCTGGAGGGACACCGGGGCTCTGTCCCGTCTTACATCAGAGGGCCGAACCCTGGCGGCCATGCAGGACGCGGCAAAGTTTGGCCTCACCCGTATGCCAGCTGTTGAGCCGACTATTGCGTCCCTCATAGTTTCCCCTGAGGAGACCCTGAGGCCCGATGCCAGGTGCCCTCGACCCCAATGTCGGGTCACGGATGACATGTTATCCAGGGCTTATGACACAGCAGCACGCATGGGTCGTATTGGCAACTCCCTCTCCCACCTCATGCTTGCCCTCTCAGCTTCTCTGCAGCAGGCTACTTCCGACGCTTCCGCGACCAGCCTCAGTGATGCCTCACTGCAGGCGTTTGCGCTCATGTCGAGGGAACTTGGACGGCTGATGTCCACCCTGGTCCAGACTCGCCGCCAGGTTTGGCTGGCGCAGTCACCCCTGTCTGAGGCATGTAGGAGGACCCTCCGTACTATCCCAGTGGAACCGGGTGAGCTGTTTGGGTCAGCTGCTATACAGGCGCTTCAGCGGACTGTTGAGGCTAGCCAGACCAGGCAGCAGTTTTCTGGTCTTCGCAGGGACATGCCCGCACCCCGCAGATGTAGGGGTCCTACTCTATCCCCCCGGGGCCATTTTCAGCCCCCAGCTCACCCCAGTAGCCGCCACAGGCCTCAGCGTACCGCTGGGAGGCCGGACCGCTACCCACAAAACCCTACCTACGTTCCCCCTAGACAACCTCCGGACTTGGGGACTACCAGGCCCCCCCAGAGCCTCGAGAGGCAGGGGGTACAGGAGATGATGTCTCCCGGCCGGCTGTCGGTTATTTCTCCCAGCAGCACATCAGCTACTGGGCAGCTCATGCTTCAGACCCCTGGGTGGTGTCCACCCTAACCCGGGGTACAAGCTTCAGTTCCGATGCCGGCCACCAACCTCCAGCCGGGTCAAAATGACCAGTATCACCGATCCGGTACAATCCCTAGCCCTGAACCAGGAGTTAGCCGCGCTCCTGGTCAAGGGTGCAATCGAGAGGGTGGACCCCCTGTCACAGCCCGGGGGGTTCTACTCAACTTACTTTCTTGTGAAAAAGAGAGGCGGCGGACTGCGCCCAATCCTGGACCTGAGGGGACTGAACAAGTTCCTGAGGGTGTTACCATTTCACATGCTGACTACAGCAGACGTCCTTCGGGCGGTTTCCAGGGGAGACTGGTTCACATCTGTCGACCTGAAGGATGCCTATTTCCATGTTCCCATTGTACCTCACCACAGGCGGTTTCTTCGCTTCGCCTTTCAAGGCGGTCACTTCCAGTTCAGGGTGCTCCCATTCGGGCTCTCCCTCTCCCCACGGGTGTTCACAAGGTGTGTTGCTGCTGCCCTTTTCCCCCTGCAATCACAGGGCATGAAAATACTGCCGTACTTGGACGATTGGCTGATCTGTGCGCCATCCCAGCTTCAGGCGGCACAGGACACGGCTCGCCTTCTTTCTCACGCGGCCCGGTCGGGCCTCAGGGTAAACATGGAGAAGTGCTCACTGAGCCCTTCCCAGAGCATAACCTTCATTGGTGTGGCTCTGGATACAGTCACTATGAGTGCCTGTCCATCACCCCGACGTGTGGACGACATCCTCCACAGCCTCTCTCCCTTCCGAGGGGGCAGGCGGGTGCCCTACATTCTTTTTCTCCGCCTATTGGGCAAACTGACAGCTGCCTCGGCAGTCGTTCCATTAGGGTTACTGTCACTGCGGCCCCTGCAGAGATGGCTGAACAGTTTTCACTTGGATGCCAAGTGGCACAGACACAGGGCAATAGTAGTATCAGAGCAGTGCCTACTCGCTCTATCCACATGGAGGGAGAGAGCATACCTGGCAAACTGTGTCCCCATGGGTTCGGTCCCCTTCTGCCGAGAGGTGGTCACAACAGATGCCTGCCTCTCAGGATGGGGTGCAGTGTGGCTGCTCAGGGGCAGTGGTCTGCTCAGGACCACATAGAGCGTGTCAATGTTCTAGAGCTACGGGCCGTGCACCTAGCGCTCAAGTATTTTCTGCCATACTTGAGGGGAAAGCATGTGCTTGTCCGGTCGGACAACACCTTGGCGGTGTTTCACATAAACCATCAAGGGGGCACCAGATCTGCAGAATTGCTACGGGTATCACGTGCCCTTCTCACCTGGGCTGCCCCTCGTCTTACCAGCCTTCGGGCAATGTACCTACCAGGGGAACGGAACCAGTTCTCAGATTTCCTGTCCCGTCACAAGCCTCCACCGGGGGAGTGGCGGCTTCATTCAGATGTAGTGCAGAACATTTGGGGTCTCTTCGGCAGAGCAGAGGTGGATCTCTTTGCCTCGGAGGTGTCGACCCACTGTCCCCATTGGTTCTCCCTGACGGAGAGGACCAGTCCTCTGGGTCAGGATGCCCTGGCTCACACGTGGCCAGAGGGGCTTCTTTATGCCTTTCCACCGGTCCCTCTGATCTTGCCAACACTTATCAGAGTCCTTCAACAGGGCCACAGACTCTTGTTAGTGGCCCCCTTATGGCCAGCCAGGATCTGGTTCTCCCTACTGCACAGACTCTGCTGCAGGACACCCTGGCGCCTCCCCGACAGGAGGGATCTCCTGTCGCAACTAGGAGGTCGGATTTGGCATCCAAATCCCAGCCGCCTCCAACTATGGGTCTGGCCGCTGGAGGGCCCGACCAGCTGCTGACTGGCTGCATAGAGCCAGTCAGAAGAACTATCCTGAATGCCATGCACCATCTACCCGGCTGCAGTACGAAAACAGGTGGAGGCTGTTTTCTGACTGGTGTGTGGTTCGGAACAAGGACCCGGTGCAGTGCCCCATACCTGTTGTACTTGAGTTGCTGCAGTCCCTGTCAGATAAGGGCCGGTCTCCCGCTACCCTGAGGGTGTACGTGGCCACTCTTTCATGGCACCATGCTAGGGTCGACAATGACACAGTAGGGAGCCACAGACTGGTGTCCCTCTTCCTAAAAGGGGCTCGGCGGTTGCGTCCCACGAACGCCCCGAAGGCCCCGGCATGGGACCTACATTTGGTGTTGGACACCCTGTGCTTGCCTCCTTTTGAACCCCTGATACGGGCAGAGCCAAGATGTCTGGCAACCAAAATGGTGTTTCTACTTGCCATCACTTCAGCTAAATGTGTAGGCGAGCTGCAGCCCTGTCGGTGAGTGAATCGTGTCTGAGGTGGAACTCTGATGGATCGGGGGTTACTTTGTGGCCTAATGCAGCGTTTCTCCCAAAGGTGCTGACACGCTCTCATATCAACCAGCCTATCCAGCTTGCGGAGTTTGACCCCCCATCGGGGGAGGAGAGGTCAAGGCTGCTGTGCCCAGTGCGGGCCCTCAGAGCTTATGTGGAGGCCACCGCTTGCATACGGCGGTCGGAGCAGCTCTTTATCAGTTATGGTGGGCCTAAGAAGGGCTGTGCTCTTTCGAAACAGCGCCTGTCCCACTGGATAGTGGAGGCCATTGCCCATGCATACAAGGCGAGCGACCGTCCTCTACCATCCGGAGTGAGGGGCCACTCTACCAGGCGTGTCTCCACATCATGGGCAGCCCTGAGAGGTGTGCCAGTGGAGGATATATGTGCTGCGGCCTCATGGGCCTCACCGAGCACATTCACCAGACACTACAGAGTGAACGTTGCCACCCCTCACCCACTGGGGAGGGTTCTTTGGCCAGCTTCCTCTGCCTGAGCTATACAAGGTGGGTACTTGTGATTCCTCGTGACTCTTTTGGTATAAGTCATCCAGTGTTAAGCACTGCCTCTGGCGGTCAGTAAGGATGAAATAGAACGAAAGTTACGAATGTGACTACGGTTCTATGAATCCTGGATGACCGCCAGAGTTCTTGGTCACTCGGAATCCCGTGAACTCGCGAGAAGATTCCATAGGACTGAACTCAGGATGACACCGGAACTTATAGACGACGGGAGTCATCTGAGGTCACGAGTGACTTTGTTGATATAAATATTCGACCTGCGCATGCGCGAGACGGAAGATATCCAGTGTTAAGCACTGCCTCTGGCGGTCATCCAGGATTCATAGAACCGTAGTTACATTCGTAACTTTCGTTATTCTTTAATCCAGCCATTATTTTACTTGAAATGAGAAGAACATTTATTTGTGTATTATTTATAATCCATCCAGTTAAATTTGAAAACTGAGAATAATAATAATTGTTAAAATATAATTGATGTGTACTTTCTTTATTTGATTTGAGAGTTGTTGACTACACAGAGACGACGTTAATACTACTAGGCTTCTTCTTATTTATATATATGGCACTAAATAGCACGGGTTAAATATTATTGTAATGTTTCGGACCTTTGCCCGAGGAGATTTTCTCAATCTGGACCTTTTGGAATTTTAGTTGAAGATCCCTGCACTACAGGAATGTCCTACTGTTTTAGTTTGTCATGTGTTTGTGTTACAAATGGGCTACGAGTGAATTTCCGTTGTCTATCATCAGTTTCCAAAGTTACTTGTCACGTTTGATCTATTTAACCTGAAGTGGTAAAAATAAAGAATTAAACGGAACTAAACTCCATCAGGCAAGTAAGTTGCTAGATGTAGTAGCCCGACGTGGCATTTTTGTTGCCCTGGTCAACTGCGCAGTCCTCATTGTTGAGCCCTGACTTGAATGGAAAATGTTTCAATCGGAAACATGATGGTATTAGAACCAGCAAAGCTCATAAAAAGCTGAACCCAAGGACATGGTTTAAGGATTTGGTGAAAAGTTGTCAGGCTTTTAATGAATAACGTGGTATTGGCACAAACACCACATACTCTGGTAGTCTAGTTCAACACTGGTAGACCAGTAGCTCCAAGAGGATCATGTTAACATGTTAGATAGCTGGTTAGCTTGTATGTTACAGTAGCCCATTGTTATATATATATATTTTTAATAAATCTTTATATAACCAGGTGGGTCCCGTTAAGATTTAAAAATGAATTTATCCCCAAGGGAACTCTGGCCAAGAGAGCCGCAATACACTGTTTCAACCAACATACACGCAAACCGTTACAACACACAAAACAGACCAATAAGACAATCACTCTAATTGTTCAGCAACATCACATTGTCACTTACCACTCAAGAAAAAAGACATCTGAACAATTGTTTTGTCATTTTTCTTCAGATTCGACCGTATGGGCACCGGGGGGCCCCTGTTCATTGACATCACCTGGCATCCAGCAGGGGACCCGGGCTCAGACAAGGAAACCTCCTCTCTGATGATTGCCAGCACAGCGGTCAATTATTGTGGCCTGGAGAGCATCCTCCACTTGTCCTGCTGCAACCAGACCAAAGAGAAGATCACTGGCTACCTGGCCAAAGCGAAGCACCTGGGCCTCAAGAACATCATGGCACTAAGGGGAGGTAGGAGAGATGGCCCAGGAGGGGTTGTGCTATGAACAGGGACTTCTTTGCTCCATTGTTTCTTCCGGTTTCCGCTCACAACAGAGTAGCTCACTTGCTTCTGCCAGCCCTTCTCAGTGAAGAGGAGAGGAACGGTAGCTTTGCCTGAAGAGTGTGGTCTAGAAAGGTACTGTAGAAGGCAGGCTACTGCTTCATTTCTTTAGTGCACTTTTACATTTTACTTTGCGTTGTGCTTCCAGTGTTTTAGCTGAGGTCAATGGGCCGCTTTTGACAGCTGGCATAACTAACAGAGTACTTGACATAGATTAGGCTTTACATTTCCCTGTCCTGCTGATTGGTTAGAGAATAGCCTTGGAGATCCTCCTAACATGTGGTATTCTGACCTCTCCACAGACCCAGTGGGAGCAGGCTGGGAGGAAGAGGAGGAAGGCTTCAACTACGCCACCGACCTTGTTAAACATATCCGATCAGAGTTCGAGGACTACTTTGACATCTGTGTTGCTGGTATGTTGTCAGCCTCCAGATCAGTGGAGGGTAGTTTAAGTGGAATCCATTTGAAGCGTCAGTCAGTCATTTCGATCTGTCTGTATGTCCAGGCTACCCCACAGGCCACCCAGAGGCAGAGAGCTACGAGGAGGATCTCCGACACCTGAAGGAGAAGGTGGACGCCGGAGCAGACTTCATCATCTCCCAGCTGTTCTTCAGGGCAGACACTTTCCTCAAGTTCCTGGATGACTGCAGGGCGATTGGTATCACCTGTCCCATCCTACCTGGAATCTTCCCCATTCAGGTGAGTCACTGCTGCTTCCAGAAACAGCAATACTGTTATCATTGCTGCTGAACATAAACAACACTGAGAATACTGAGAAGAGTCCTACTGAGTGTCCTACTGAGTGTCCATCCTGTTTAGCATGACTCCGTCTTCTCCTTGTTTTTTTGTGCAAGCAGAGTTTGGCCAATTAAAGATCAAGAATTGTTCAACATTCTTCTCACAACTCAAATTTCCTTTTAGTTCTCTGTCTCACACACCCATTAATATATTGTGAGGATCAAATGTGTTGCTCAGCTTCAGTAATTAGGTCAAATAAAATGAAGAGTGATAGACGAACATTGGCAGACTAAATCTAGAAGATTGTACAGTTGCTAGTACGTTAACAGTCGGGTAACCAACAATAGGGAGTAGGGTTGCACGGTGTATCGAAACTAAAAAGGTACCGCGGTACCTGTACGTTTAAAAACTACGATTTTGCATATTTTTTGTATTGATAGTTCATTAAAATAGCGCGCGATCAGAGCGCACTCGCTGCTCCACTCCCTGCTCCGATCCCTGCCATGCTGCCTGCAGGCATTGACTGCAGGCAGGGGCAGGCCAGCACGCTCACACAGCAACAGGCAGCGCTCACTCACAGAGAGTGATCACAGGGGAGACATGCAGGAGCTTTTGCCGACCGTCCTCGGCTTGTTGGAAAACAAGATGCCAGAAGTATCATCTGGAAGTACTTTGGCTATATTGCAGACAGTGAAGGAAAGCCCACTGACCTACAGAGACCCGTCTGCGAAACGTGTATCAAAGCCACACAGACAAAGCGAGGCAACACCTCTAACATGGCAAAGCACCTTTCAGACAGACACCCCCAACCTTTCAAAATAAATGTGATTATAAACATGAACACCCCCAAGCTCACCCATAGACAGCTAACACGAGTAGCCTTAGCCTAGTTTGAGGACAAGCCTATATGATCATGAGGTCACAATGCACACAAACGTGTACTAAATGAAACACAATTGATGCAAAATGGCTCCATGCTGGTGGAGCCTGAGGGTGGATCTTGAGTTAATTATTTTTATTTTTAGTTAAGGAAAAATAATTATTCCATGAATATAAAATATGAAGTGAAAATATCAAACTCACTATGCAGTAAATGAAGCATTGTTTATCCACCCACTCCCACAGACAGTCAGACAGATGGCAGCAGAGTCAGCAGCAACACAGAGACAGAGTTCCCTTCAGCTGTGTTTGAAAGCAAGCGGAAATATGTGAGAGGCTCAAAAGATGCGAAGAGGTTCAACATTAATATTAATGCCATTTGTTAAGTGTTCAAAAAGCTGGGCAGGAACAAGCAAAAAGGGAACCATACAGATGTTTTATTTATTACTATGATAGATAAATATACCAGTATCGTATTTGTGGTATTGTATCGAATTCTGGTATCGTATCGGGTATCATGATACTTATGGCAGGTATCGTATCGAAGTCATAATTTTGGTATCGTGACAACCCTAATAGGGAGATTCATTATCTGCAGCTTATCGTGTAAAAGTGTTGTGATTGAGGACAGGCTGAATAGGGCTATGTTTGAGAGAAAGCAGGGGGACATTGATAAAGTGTTGCCAATAGCCTCATTTCAAAGAGTTCCCTGTGCTGCTGCTGTAGGACTTTGTTTAGTTGTCCTCTACTTTGCCTTTCTACTTGTTATTAAACGTCCCAGGGATTGATTCAGAGTAGTTGTCAACTGATGAATTCGCTGGCTTTATATGAGCTTATCTCAAAAACTCTCAGATATCTGGGTAGCCCGACATCATTTCCTGTGTACAACCTGAAGGTTTTACCCCAGAGGACAGTGCCATGGCATCTGCCTAACCCCCAACTTGTCATAACCCGGCTCCTAGGTCATGATAAGTACGGGAATGGACACAGTGGATGACAGTTCATTAAATATATTTATTACAATGAAGTAAATAACTGAAAAAGTGCTCACCACAAACCTGAAAAAAAGTCTGAAAGATTCCACAGATTGAAGATGCAGTGAGGCCAAATTCTTACCTGCAGCCAACCTCTGTATGTGTAGCCTTAAAGAAAAGCATTGTTGCTCTCCGTTATCAAATCATTTCAAACAGACCATCCACTGGCATAAAGCTGGACTTCAACCTTTCTAACCCCAGCCCTATTTTTAGGCCTCTGCTCGAAAATTGCATACCCATATACTAAAAAGAGTGTAGTTCTGCAACTACAAGGTATATTTGAATAATTTTGACGTCATAATAAAGGTAACACTTGTGAGATCTGTTCAGATGTGTACATATCACTGTATATGTTACTGGTTAAGAGTATATGAAGATGGCACACAGCTCAAATTGAAAAGTTTTAGGTTCGCCAGAAAATAAAAGCACTGAAAGCTAGGGCTGGACGATTATGGCCAAAATCATAATCTCAATTATTTTGATCAATATTGTGATCACGATTATTCATTTATTTTACGGACAACATCTTTTTATTGCACTGTCACGTTTAAATGAACAAGAGCACTGCTTCCACTTCCATTGTTGTGCTACATTCTGGCTAATGTACAACTCTTTGCATCAGACTGGTCCTGATCACAGTGCATCTCGTAGAAGGAAAATTGATTAAACACGCATTTTAAACATCAAGTTCGCAGACGATCATGCTCATTTAATCGTGATCGCATTTAAAATTTGATTAAAATTCGATTAAAATTCGATTAAAATTCGATTAATTGTGCAGCCCTACTGAATGCATGAATATCTCTTTTGAATGATGCTAACAAAAGTTTAAAACTCTCCCAAATCACAGCACAATATGTGAACAGTCTCTGCAAATTCTGACTTTGATAAAGTGAAGCAGAACAAAATTAGAGAGGTTTTAGTACAGAGGTCAGGCGAGGAAATTGTCATTTTGGAACCAGCCGTGCCATTGTAATTATCTATACTATATAACTATATATTTCACTTGTTTTACCACTAATAGTGTTCAATCTATCCAAATACAGCAGTTTGGCTTCATTTTGAGAGCCAGAATCCTCTCTGAGCCTGTTTGTGTCTGTGATCCATGGAGCTGTCTCGTCTGACTGCAGTTTCTCTGTGCCTGTGGAGACCTAACTCAGCAGCACATTGGTCGATTTCAGTCAATGAACCCTCCTTCGACGCGTCAGTCTATAGAATTGAGCTGGGGAGCTGAGTTGAGAAACAACGTGGTATTGATTGACAGAATCGTTAGCCAGTCAGAATCAAAACCGCGTCGTCCCTCGCGAAGCATAAAATCCGATACGCCGAGAGTCAAATCCCTTCCTTCCCTCAGCTCCCCTACGTTAGGTAGACCCCCCTTTCTTCAAGGAAACAGTTCAATGACAAACAGGATATATGTCGAACACATGTTTCAATGTAAATAACTGGGAATTTATCCGTTCTCTTCACGAAATCAGCTCACGGTGAGATGCATTTATGATGATTATTGATAAAAAGCGGTTTGTGGTTCTGGTGCTTGTTTGCTCATAGCTCTGTAATGGTTTCACGGAGAGAAATTCTGAAGATATCTCTGGAATCTGTCGAATTCTCATGCTTTCTGATGTATTGGTTGTCCGTGTTAGCCTTTAGCTTTGTGTTCGTAGCTTTGTCCGGAGTGCGTAGCTCACCAAGTCATGGCGAAAAATACGTGATATTGTGTTACATCTTGAAGTTGATTATATTAGTTGTGTAGAATGGCTTGCAGGATATTGTTACCCAGAATATCTTCTTTAACTGGGTATATAACATGTGTGTAACATTCATTATATTAGTTTCTGAAAAGTGCATTCTACGACACTCTTCGCGAAACTTTCTCGCTGGAACCCCAAATGGTCCTCGCTCTGTTCCTCTCCAGGGTTACCAGTCTCTGCGTCAGCTCGTAAAGCTGTCGAAACTGGAGATACCAGAGGAGATCACCAGAGTCATCGAGCCCATCAAAGATAACGACGCTGCTATCCGTAACTACGGAGTCCAGCAGGCGGTGGAGATGTGCCGCGTGCTGCTGGACAGCGGCAAGGTACCAGGCCTCCACTTCTACACGCTGAATCGAGAGGTCGCCATCATGGAGGTTCTCCGACAGCTGGGCCTTTGGATAGAGGACCCCAGGTCAGTCATCCCTCCGCCTGCTAGGTGCTTTGAGCTACAGTCAGTAGTCGGGGAGTTTTAGGAAAGGAAATGCCAAGAATCACTTCCTATTGGTAAAAACTAGAAAAAGTCATGTTTCCTGCAAGGTCCTAGTATCGACAAAATACTACAAGTACAACAGAGCAGAGTGATGTCATCACAAACCAGTAGAAAGACTTTGCATGGTGATCTGTTGCACTGGAGATGCTGTCAATGTTTACGGTTATATCAGTGTTCCACTCTGGTTATAAAACATGAGACCTACAGCAGCTAGATAATTAACGTGTTTTCATAGTAGCCTCTGTTCACCTACAGTATTAACGTTAAAGTCCAGATGACTTTTTAACCCTTTTCGATCACATCACTGGTCATATTGGGCACCAGTTTAACAATATAATAACAGTAAATTAACTTGAAATCAATAATTTCATCATATTCCATCAGACATGCTGCTCTCTGTATCCTGAACCCCGCCTCTCTCATAGAATAGAATAGAAATATGTTCGATTGGAAAGTCATCCAGGATCAACAGTGTTGGGATGAGTGAAGCCAGATATCTCAAAGAGCCTGAGCAGCTCCTTGTTTGCCTTGAGTCAAAGTGGTCCAGTGTTTCAGAGCTTGTGTTCTCTGCCAGGCGGCCTCTTCCCTGGGCAGTGAGTGCTCATCCCAAACGGAAGGTAGAAGATGTCCGACCCATCTTCTGGGCATCCAGGCCCAAGAGCTACATCTACAGGACCCAGGACTGGGACGAGTTCCCCAACGGCAGATGGTACAATGCACATGAACTCAAAAGATTCGATCTCCTTGTTAATGTGGTTTATGTGCTCGTGAAGAATGATGAAGCCTACTGTCAAACGACTAAAAGGTGTCCTGTCGTTGATGTCTCCAGGGGAAATTCCTCGTCTCCAGCCTTTGGCGAGTTAAATGACTACTACCTGTTCTACTTAAAGAGCAAGTCATCCAAAGATGCTCTGCTGCAGATGTGGGGCGATGAGCTGATGAATGAAGAGAGCGTCTATGAGGTCTTCACCTGCTACATCACGGCCCAACCAAACCGCAACGGACACAAGGTAGAAGAGCTTGCTCTGCCCATGACTTCTAACTGACTTCTCTGAGGGAGCATTGATGACATCTGTTGTTCAGCTGTGTCCTTGGTACTTAGTCTAAGTTAGTCTGAATGTAGATTTTAGTGAGACCTGAAAGACGAGGAAAACATACAGATGTTGTTGGGTGGTATGATGATAGAGATTGAGACATTAATATCCTGTTAATTCACATCCAACTAATTTGGCTCTAGGAACACAGTTTGATAAGCAAATCCTGGATAAAGTTATGTTAAACAGTGTGCTTTTAAAGCGGTGGAGATGCAAAACCACGATCAGTGCTACGATTGGTTAAGCAGATTATATCAAAAAATTCATCTTCGTGAACATTTTCCAATTTTGTTGCAACTTAGAATTAAAATAGATTTTCTTTTGTATTTTAAGTTATCAACCTTCACAAAGTAGTCACACTTTGTGTGAAAAGTAAATAAATAAGAAAAAATCTTGTTTTTAAAAGTTCAAAACATTTAAAAAGTGGAGCATGCATATTTACTCATCCCTTTTGTTGTGTCAGATGATGGAACAGAGCACCATCTAATTTATTATTATAAAATGTAAAGAATATGACACCACGACAAAGCTGCCAAAGAGGACCAATACTCACATTTATCAGAGAGGCAACAAAGAGACCACAGATAACCCTGAAGGAGCTGGAGAGCCCCACAGTATCCGTCCACAGCACCAGTTTAAGTTCCTCCATGATGATTGTAACCAGAGAACAGGAGCAGAAAAGTGAAGAAACAAACTTTCAATTCAATTCATTTTGTAGAGCCCAAAATCACAAATTTGCCTCAGAGGGCTTTACAATCTGTACACATACGACATCCTCTGTCCCAGGACCCTCACATTTGAACAGGAAGAACTCTCCCAAAAAAAACCTTCAATGGGGAGAAAAGAGGAAGAAACCTTAGAGAGAGCAACAGAGGAGGGATCCCTCTATCAGGATGGACAGAAGTGTGATAGATGTCATGTGTACAGAATGAACAACATAACAGAGTTACAACACATTCAATGATTATGACATGAATTAGTCATATAAAGAGAGTAGTAAGTATAATAATGATGGAAACATTACAATTACTAATAATAACAGCAGTGGTGGATATAGTACAATAATATTGATAATAAAAACAGTAATGGTATTGGTAACAGTAATGTGACTACTACTAATAGTGATATGAGCAGTGGGAGTCAGCTGGGCCGTGGCAGGAGGCAAGACCACGGTCCAGATAAAACCACGATCCATGGAAACCTGCGAGGAGCAACAGCACAAATAATCTGAGGAAGAAGCAAATGAGCATTACAGTTTTTCTCAATTGCTAAAACACTAAAACCCATTGGCTGAACAAAGTTCTCAGTTGCCTGAACTCATTTAGCTAATTGTGCAGTCTGTTGTCAATACCTTAAACTATTTCACATGGCAAAACACAATTTGCAGATCTCACTTAGACTTTGCAGCAAAACTCTAAACACATTCTCAGTCTCAAAACACATTCTGCACTCTAATGCACATGTCATCCACACTGGTAAACACAAGTGGCAACAATCAAATACAAATAGAGAACACATGTCATTGATTAAACACAATCACTCAAAATTGATTTCACTTGTATCAACTGATGTGACACAACCAATATTAGCCAGTTTAGAGAGCAAACAGGTGGTTGAAGGTGGGAAGGAGAAAGTCTGAGAATGGATAGAAGAAACAATGTGAGAGGACATCATGCTTTCTATTTGTAACAGCACTGACTGCTCAATAGATTTTGACTGGTTGCAGGTTCATATCAACAAAGAACAAGAATTACAGAATCACAGAGACAAAGGACACGTTTGTGAGATGCAGGGTACAGTACTGTAAAAATAGGGGTACAAGGAGGAGGAAGAACAAAAGAAATTGCAAAGAGCAAAGCACAGTAGTAATTTCTGATAAATTTTGAGCGACTGTAATAGAACATGTTTTCGTTCATATGAAATTTGTTTTGAGATTAAAAATCTACTTCTCCCTGAGAACTATATGTTTTGAACAATGTGTTTTCTATTTATTGGTGTATTGTTTACTGACTGCTTGACAGTGTATATTATTTTGATCACTTTGTTTATGATTTGAGAGCAGTGTTTTGATTTTGAGCACAGGTAAAACTGTTTTGAGGCGAAAGTTTCATTTTGCAAGAAGATTCAGAGGTTTTGTAAATCGTGCTTGAAGATGAGGTTTTGTGTTTACAGTTTTGAGAGAACGGGTGACCGTTTCAAGAAATGTGTCTTAGCAATCGAGAAAAACTGCAATGGGACATGAATTTATACAGAAGGAGGGAGAGAAGAAGAGAGAGGAGCTCAGTGTATCCTAGGAAGTCCCCTGACAGTCTAGGCCTAAAGCAGCTTATCAAGGGGCTGATCCAAGGCAAACCTGAGCCAGCCCAAACTATAAACCTGAACCAGCCCCAACTATAAACCTGAACCAGCCCCAACTATAAACCTGAACCAGCCCCAACTATAAACCTGAGCCAGCCCCAACTATAAACCTGAGCCAGCCCCAACTATAAACCTGAACCAGCCCCAACTATAAACCTGAGCCAGCCCCAACTATAAACCTGAACCAGCCCCAACTATAAACCTGAACCAGCCCCAACTATAAACCTGAACCAGCCCCAACTATAAACCTGAACCAGCCCCAACTATAAACCTGAGCCAGCCCCAACTATAAACCTGAGCCAGCCCCAACTATAAACCTGAGCCAGCCCCAACTATAAACTTAAACCCCCAACTATAAACCTGAGCCAGCCCCAACTATAAACCTGAACCAGCCCCAACTATAAACCTGAGCCAGCCCCAACTATAAACCTGAGCCAACTCTAACTATAAACCTGAGCCAGCCCCAACTATAAACCTGAACCAGTCCCAACTATAAACCTGAGCCAGCCCCAACTATAAACCTGAGCCACCCCCAACTATAAACCTGAGCCAGCCCCAACTATAAACCTGAGCCAGCCCCAACTATAAACCTGAGCCAGCCCCAACTATAAACCTGAGCCAGCCCCAACTATAAACCTGAGCCAGCCCCAACTATAAACCTGAGCCAGCCCCAACTATAAACTTAAACCAGCCCCAACTATAAACCTGAGCCAGCCCCAACTATAAACCTGAGCCAGCCCCAACTATAAACCTGAGCCAGCCCCAACTATAAACCTGAGCCAACTCTAACTATAAACCTGAGCCAACTCTAACTATAAACCTGAGCCAGCCCCAACTATAAACCTGAACCAGTGCCAACTATAAACCTGAGCCAGTCCCAACTATAAACCTGAGCCAGCCCCAACTATAAACCTGAACCAGCCCCAACTATAAACCTGAACCAGCCCCAACTATAAACCTGAGCCAGCCCCAACTATAAACCTGAGCCAGCCCTAACTATAAACCTGAGCCAGTCCTAACTATAAACCTGAACCAGCCCCAACTATAAACCTGAGCCAGCCCTAACTATAAACCTGAGCCAGCCTTTTCGGAGAATTATGATAAGTTCATAGTAGATGCAAAAGTATACTTGTGTACAATATATTATGTTGAACATTGTTGCTCCTGAATGGATCACAGCCAACCCAATTATTTTCAACATAACTCCTTGTCCTTGGTCATGGTGGCCACAGCACTTAAAAGAATAAACTTCATAATTCTGACCCTTTGCTTTTTTATTAACATCATTTACTTGTACTTTTACTTTCAATACTTCAATACTATCAGAAAATTACTTTTGAAACTTAAGTACAGTAAATATCAGATACTTTAAGACTTTTACGCAAGTAGTATTCTAATAGGTGACTTTCACTTTTACTGGAGTCATTTTCCAGTGAGGTATCTTTACTTTTACACAAGTATGGCTTTTGGGTACTTTATACACCACTGCTTGTGTTCAGTGTCTCCAGCTACAGCCCAGGTTGCCGGATACAGCAGTCTCTGCACTGACTGCTGTTCATTGAGAAATAGTTTTGGCACGTAACTCCCTCCTATTACTACAAATACTTTTTACATTTCTGTCTGTCTACACATGTTAATCAAAGAGCTTTAAATGTGTTTGTAGGTGTTTGTTTTTCAACTTTGGACAGACAAAGGCTAGCTGTTTCCCTCTGCTTCCAGTCTTGATGCTGAGCTAGGCTAACCATGTCCTGAGCCCAGCTCTGTACACATGAGACTGATGTGCTGCTGAACATCTGACTCTCCGAAAGAGAGCAGTGTTTCCCAAATGTCATCCCATAGTTGTGTAGCATCAGCTGTCTTTAAATGAGACAGGACACCATGTTGATCACAGGCTAAGGTTTGCACTGCTGCTAGGTCATGTGTTTGCCATGGAATGATGAGCCTCTGGCCCCAGAGACCAACCTGCTAAAGGACGAGCTGGAGAAGGTGAACAGACGAGGAGTCCTCACCATCAACTCGCAGCCCAACATCAACGGCAAACCCTCCGCAGACCCCATCACAGGCTGGGGGCCTGCAGGAGGCTACGTCTTCCAGAAGGTAGGAGCACTTTCGGCATTGTTTGTTCCTTCTGGATGGAGTGGGGGGGGGGGGGGGGGCATATCTATTAGGGGTGGGAATCACCAGAGATCCCGCGATACGATATTATCACGATACTTAGGTCACGATACGATATTATCACGATACTGCGATATTATCGCGATATTGTGAGTATTGCGATAACATAGGCCTATATTGCGATTTGTTACTTTTTTCAACTTCAAATTATGTCCCCAAAGGAAAACTGTGTCAACATGTTTTATCGAATAAGATAAAGTTTTGTCTGTTCTGTAAAGTCTGTTCATCTCACTTCAATCATTTTTATTGCAGCAAAATATGATTGTCAAGCAGACAGACTGACCAACAATGTCATAAATGTTGCATGAACCTGACAAACTGAACTGTTTGTATGACTACATAGTCCAACTGAACGAAATGCAAACGTGTGGACTCAGTATATGAACTACAACTAATACAAGTAGGATATTAGAGTTATATAACTCAGTATAACTCGCGATGCGTAGACATAGAGGGCAGAGAGACAGCTCTGGCCAGATGTCTCTCTTTGTTTTGACCAACTTCCTACCAATCACGCTGACCCGGGACCTTTGCTGACCTCACCAGAAAACAACTCAGCACCATCTAGTGCAGCGGTTCCCAAACTTTTTAGGCCGCGCACCCCCTTCTACATACATCCCGACCGGGTTCGCGCACCCCCGCCCCCCTTAATAAAAAAAAATTAAAAAAGAAGCAACAGAGCCTTTTAAGCCTTCATAGCCGCATAAGAATCGGACCAATGAGAGAACAGTTTGCTCGTGCGTGGCATTTGTTTACAAGATTTAGTCCGCTGTTAAATGTTGCAGTGTGAACACGAACCGAACAAAGGCGCAACTGCAACAAAGCAAACGAACTGAAGCTGTGAAAACGCCCTGAAACACTGCAACAAAGTTTCAATAACTTTCAGTGACACAAGGCGTCACTTTTAAAGAGCAATACGGATGGCGAGCACACACGCACAGGCTCAGAGGCAGATTATCACATTTAATTTACAATTAATGAGCGACTAATGTAGCCAGGATGTCTTCGGACAAAGCATCGATGCGGCGCGACACAGTGTTGTTGGACACCGGGATCATGCACAACTTTTTTGCTTCTTTCTCCCCAATCATACATTCCACCATCTCTCTGGCAGCTGGCAAGCTCACGTCTTCGGCGATTGTGTGCGGTAGCCCCTTTCTCGCTATTCTGTAACCAGATATGAAGCCCGTAGTGCGTCATTTATAGACCCAACACATGAATGAGACTCCAGTTGTTTTTGGCTGTTTTGTAACTCCTCCAATTTCGATATAAACAATGTAAGGGGCTTTTGACTTGCACTGGCATGCTTGGTGTTCAGGTGGCGACGTAAATAAGAGCTTCAGACTGTTAGCCAGAACCTCACTGCACACCACGCACTGTGGCTTTGGGGAATCTGCGTTGCCAATCCAAGTGAAGCCCAGACACAGATACTTTTCATCATATTTCCTCTTTTTTCCCAGTCTGATGCTCACCCTCGTTTCCTCTTTTTTCACCTTGACTCCGCGATGGGCCGATGTGCTCCCGATTTGTCTGTGCTATCCCTTCCTCCTTTTCGGTCTCCTCCGTCTCATCTTCCTCTGACTCTGGCTCGATTTCTTCTCCCGGTCTCTCCCCAACGCACCTCTCCGTTCCCCTCGCCTCCGATTCCTCTCTCTCTCTCTGTCCGTCTCCTCTTTTACGACTGATAGCTTCAGATGTCCCACCTGACAGTTTTTAAATTCAAATTACATTTTGTTTTCATATTTAATATTATTACACCATCAGACCGCCATTACACTTTTCCTCTCGCGCACCCCCTAGAGGCAGCTCGCGCACCCCACTTTGGGAATCCCTGATCTAGTGGACTGAAAAGTAATTGATTTGATTTTTCAAAAAAAAAAAAAGAAATACTTTTTTTTAATAGTTTATATAATAAAAGATCGATACTTGCCGTCCGTGTATCGATGCAATATCGCCACGCAAAATATCGCGATACTATGCTGCATCGATTTTTTTTCCCCACCCCTAATATCTATGTTGATATGCTGTCTTGTTTGAAATCCAACAGGCCTATCTGGAGTTCTTCACCTCCAGTGAAAATGTGACCGCTCTCCTCAAAGTACTAAAGATGTATGAGCCCCGTGTCAACTACCACATCGTTAATGTGCACGTAAGTGTGACCAGAAAGCATCATCATTGTGTGTGTGTGCGAGTTTGTGTTATTGATATGTCCCAATGGATGTGTTTGTGCAGGGCCGAAACCTGACCAACGCCCCCGACATGCAGCCCAACGCAGTGACGTGGGGGATCTTCCCCGGGAGGGAGATAGTTCAGCCGACTGTAGTGGACCCAGACAGCTTCATGTATTGGAAGGTAAGACGGTGATTGTCCTGCTGACGTACAGGGATTCAGGAATGTTCTGCAGCTTTTTGCAGGGAAAAGAGGTGGTTGTTTTCTCTACTGTTGATGGAAGTACCTAGGGCTGCAACAACGAATCGATAAAATCGATAATAAGCGATTATTAAAATAGTTTTCATTATCGATTATCAAATTTCATTTTCGATTCGTTGTGTCGCGCGATTATTACGCCACTCAATAAGTCGCAGAGATGTTTGAGGAAAAAAAAGAGCGGAGCACAGCGCAGGTTGTTGTGAAGTGGAGCTTCTAATGACGACCAAGACACGTCTGGTTTTGAACGGAACACTTTACTTCCTGAAAACTGCAGTTTAACAACTGTTACAGTGAACAGACCGCACTCTTGCACCCGACATATACGTTAGGTTTTCACTTATCGTTATCATTGTTGCCGTGAATAAGCACGTATCATGCTACTTCCTGTCTCTTTACAGTAAAATCACTTCCGTTTTCATGCTCTTCACAATAAAAGTAAACATGCGATCAAACAATTTACAACAGAGGAAAGAGCATCGGACCCGTAACGTTGTTCTGAAACATGGCGGAGGCAGAGAAATCAGTACGACCTAAGTCGTCCAAGGTGTGGGAGCATTTCACACTTAATAAATTGAAAAAGTGTGTTCATTGCAAGATATGCAAAAGCGACATAATATGGCACGGGAGCACCACGGTGATGATTCAGTTTGTGAGTGTAGTGTAGAGAACAAGTTCTGACGTTCAAACAAATCCTGTTAAGTTTTCTGATTTGTATTGTTCTTTATTTTTTATAAATTATTTCTGACAGCTCAGGTCCCTTAAACAAAAATATACATATTTTTGTGCACGTGTATGTTTTTTGTGTTAGTCCATTTGTTTTTTAATTATTACTTTAACAGCTCAGGGATGTTCAAGGAGCAACCTGTTTGTGCACTTTCTGAAGATCAGTTCTGTTTTTGAATAAAGGGTTGGAAATGAATGCTTTTTTGTTTTTTATCCGATTAATCGAAAAAAGAATCACCCGATTCATCGATTATTAAAATAATCATTCGTAGAAGTACCATCATCGCTCTAATGTTATGTGTCCATCCTAATGATGAAGGTGTGCCTTTTTTGTAATGAGTGGAACCACACTGACTTAAAGGAATAGTTGTAGATTATGGACATCTTCAGGCAAACTCACAACGAGCCAAGGATGTAGTTTAAATGCCTTATTAGTTAAGTTATTAGTTCACTTATAATTTAGTCTGTTAGTTTATCTACGGTAGTTAAAACGTACTGCAGGAGAACGGCGACAGCTTTGACCCACACTGGGTCTTCCTCAGAGCTTCTCTCTGATACGCCCTAAACCTGGGGGACCAAATTACGCAGATCCTTTTTTTTTTAAATAAACTAGAATATGGCCTGAGCACCGCACATTGCACATCCTAGTTAAAACACTGCATGTTGACAAAATTTTGTGAAACAATGTCTGGCACAGAAACTAATTTCTTACCATTTCTGTTTGTCATATCCTAATACTAGACAGATTTACATCTTAGTTACATTTGTGTCGTAATCTTTTAAGAACCTGAACAGAAACCAATATTTGGCGATTTCTGGCTGTTTTAATTTTACTAAATTACAGATCTACACATAACATCTAGTATTTAAAGTAGGAACTTAGGTCATGCAAAAGCAGCAGATCCAGATCTACTTTTTGTAATATGTGGGCACACCAATAAACTGTAATGTCAAACAGTTTAGTGGTGCTGCAGATATGTTGATGGAAAATTAATTTTCTGTCACATGGGGTTTTCTGGTCGACAAACACAGATTTCCTTTCAGTGAAACTGGTTGAAAACTACATTCACTGTTGTTTGGCCAGTGACTCCTTATGTTTTTCTGTATATATGGGCCAGAACCTGAAATGTTTGCCACCACTGTCCTGAGCTAATAAAGACATTTTGACTACATCCTTGGCTCGGCGCGAGCGTGCCTGAAGTAAGCCCAGGGGGAGTTTTCTACTTCACAATCCAGAGAAACCAGTACCAACACATCAGTGGCGGGCTGTGCATTTTATACCTGGGCCTTCTGGGAGTAGGGTTGGGTATCGTTTGGGTTTTTTCCGATACCGGTGCTAAAACGATACTTTTAAAACGATACCGGTGACTAAACGGTGCCTGAACCGATACTTTTTTCTTCAAATTGAACAATATATTAACTGTTTAAAGTATACTATAAATATAAATAAATACAAAGCACTTGGCTTCAAACTACAGCTTCAAACCTTTTAACTTTGAACAATATGTTAACTGTTAACAGGCTAAAGAAATCACCACACAATCCCCATTTCTCCAGACCATCATTCTTGCTTTGTAAAAGGAAAACAGCCCGAACAGATTCAACTTCTTCATGGCGAATGAGGCAAAATGGCTGCCACACCACGTCAAGGTTCTTCGATGAAAACACACGACTTTGATAACTTTTCATCACAAAGGTCTTAAGAGCATCCTGACCAAATTTGAAGTTGATCGCATAAATTCTCTAGGAGGAGTTTGTTAAAGTACGAAGGCTGAAAGCTGAAAAGTGACAAAACAGCACAATATCGGGGGTTTATTGTAGCGCCCCAGAGTGGTTGAATGGAATGGAAATGTCAGGGTATGTTACTGCATGCGATGTGCATATATGCTGTAAATTTGGTGATTTTAGGACAAGTGGTTGAGAAGTTATGTGTATTGATATGTAAGCCACGACCCAAATAAGTTTATTGGTCAATATCTTGTAAACGCAAAAAGATATCAAAAGGTGTTTGATATCAAATGGCCTAGATGCATTAGTGATCTACAGCTAAGTTGGTAGCAATTGGACCAAGCGTGTAGAAGCAGTTCGCAAAAATGTGTTTTTCACAAAATTCTAAATCGCGGAAAATGTATGTAGGCGGAGCTTAGGGGTCTGAGAGGCTTTTTTGACGATCTAGCGCAGCGGTTCCCAAACTTTTTAGGCCGCGCACCCCCTTCTACATCCCGACCGGGTTCGCGCACCCCCCCCCCCCCCCCCTTAATAAAAAAAATAAAAAAAAGAAGCAACAGAGCCTTTTAAGCCTTCATAGCCGCATAAGAATCGGACCAATGAGTGAACAGTTTGCTCGCGCGTGGCATTTGTTTACAAGATTTAGTCCGCTGTTAAATGTTGCAGTGTGAACACAAACCGAACAAAGGGGCAACTGCAACATTGTATCATATTAATTCCTGAATCAGAACAAAGCAAACGAACTGAAGGTGTGAAAACGCCCTGAAACACTGCAACAAAGTTTCAATAACTTTCAGTGACACAAGGCGTCACTTTTAAAGAGCAATCAGGATGCGAGCACACACGCACAGGCTCAGAGGCAGATTATCACATTTAATTTACAATTAATGAGCGACTAATGTAGCCAGGATGTCTTCGGACAAAGCATCGATGCGGCGACACAGTGTTGTTGGACACCGGGATCATGCACAACTTTTTTGCTTCTTTCTCCCCAATCATACATTCCACCATCTCTCTGGCAGCTGGCAAGCTCACGTCTTCGGCGATTGTGTGCGGTAGCCCCTTTCTCGCTATTCTGTAACCAGATATGAAGCCCGTAGTGCGTCATTTATAGACCAACACATGAATGAGACTCCAGTTGTTTTTGGCTGTTTTGTAACTCCTCCAATTTCGATATAAAGAATGTAAGGGGCTTTTGACTTGCACTGGCATGCTTGGTGTTCAGGTGGCGACGTAAATAAGAGCTTCAGACTGTTAGCCAGAACCTCACTGCACACCACGCACTGTGGCTTTGGGCAATCTGCGTTGCCAATCCAAGTGAAGCCCAGACACACATACTTTTCATCATATTTCCTCTTTTTTTCCCAGTCTGCGCCGTCTCATCTTCCTCTGACTCTGGCTCGATTTCTTCTCCCGGTCTCTCCCCAATAACGCACCTCTCCGTTCCCCTCGCCTCCGATTCCTCTCTCTCTCTCTGTCCCTCTCCTCTTTTACGACTGATAGCTTCAGATGTCCCACCTGACAGTTTTTAAATTAAAATTACATTTATTTTTAATATTTAATATTATTACACCATCAGACCGCCATTACACTTTTCCTCTCGCGCACCCCCTAGAGGCAGCTCGCGCACCCCACTTTGGGAATCCCTGATCTAGCGGATTTGGACATTTGTCGAATTTTAAGTAAATCGGACATACTGGCCGAGGGCGTCGCCGGTCCAACTGGTAGGGGGCGCTAGAGAGTCATTTTTTTTTACACACAAATATGCAACCTATATCCGATGGCTATATTCCGATGGCAAGTCTCCCAAATATGAGCTGTTGTGGCAAAATGACGAGAAGAGACGGCGAATTTAAGTTGCAACCCAGCGGGAAGTGTTTTATTAAGCACGCACCAACATACGAGTTCAGCAAATCCAAACAAATCCAACGTATTACTTTTCACAGATTACTTTTATCGTCAAAATTCACCCCCCTTTAAGTCAGTTTCCACCAATCAAACCAGTGGGTTGAACCACAAACAGAGCACCTCTGGCCTCGTCACCATGTCATGCTCTCATGACTTTGTTTGGGTCAAGATAACCTTTTGGCAGAACACACAATTCGTGTACGGGAAATGTTTGGACACACATTGGAGTGATAGATTACAATTTGTCTGGCGCGCCTTAATCTCTTCCTAAGAATGTTTTTATGAACCAAATGTGTTCAGTTCAATCCTACATTATATGATGGTTTTCTTCAACAGCGCCCGATGTACTATGCATTCGAATTTCAATAGGGCCTTCGCTGGCCCGACGTTGTCTGTTGCTCGGGCCTAATAAAATGTCACTCAGTTTAACTCAGTTTAGGACTCCTCTGAGCTATCATCACTGATGGGAGGGTTTGAGATATTCTGGCCAGGTTGAGTTCCCTGCTCACACTGATGAAAATACTGGCCCGAACAAAATGTTATCAGAAGCACGATGTGTTTGACACCAGTAGTTATAGGTCTAGTCGATGTCCTCTGACCGGCCTACCAGATGTCCCCTTCGTCAAACCTGTCCCCATGTTTCCCTCAGGACGAGGCCTTCGCCTTGTGGATCGAGCAGTGGGCTAAGCTGTACGAAGATGAGTCTCCTTCACGCATGATCATCAAGTATATCCACGACAACTACTTCCTGGTCAACCTGGTGGACAATGACTTTCCTCTGGAGAGCTGTCTGTGGCAGGTCATCGATGATATGTTCAAGATGCTCGATGCACCTCCAGAGCCTGAAGACGGAACAGAGTCTGAATAACATTTTTTAAATCAGTGTTTAGGGACAGAAAGAACACTATGGAATTATTGATATTCTATGCATTGCTTTAAAAAATCTGTTACTTACAATACAGAGCATAGCATAGAGTAAGAAGTGTACCTCGTGGTATTTTTTAAAGAGTTTATAAATTTAACATTTGAGTGAATGGGTTTGGGTTAGGGGCTAGGTTATAACAGAAACACTGCATCTCTTTGACCTCCATGATCAGTAGCTTCATCCTCTGCAGCACTGATGAGATACATCTGCGCTCATACAGGTTTTGGGGTTGACCCAGTCACCTTTTTAACTTTCCTTATGGACAGATCTCACTGAAAAACAACCAATAAGACAAATATCCTTCTTTAAATTAATTGTGAGTTTTTTACTGAATGTTTTTGTTTTCATAATTCAAATGCTGTATTTGAGTTCGATTTTGAATGATGTGTACTGTTGTGGTATAAACAAAATGTAGAGGTACAATAGAGACGTGAGATGTTGTGTACGAGTGAATTCATGTTGAAGCTATGAAAGCAAGAGTTACACCGTCAGATGTGAGCTACTGATGACTATTGTACCAGGGACATGGTTGCATATCTGCCCTCTGCCTTAACATGTTTTATATGCAAGTCATATGTATTTGTTCTGCCTGCTCTCTAAAGCATTAAATAGGTTTTCAACACTGTACAACCTGGTGAGTGTGTGTTACTTAGCGATGTAATGAAAGTGGAGTATTGCATAGAGTGACTTTATTATTCAGAGTGAAGCCCCACCAGTCCATAACCAGAGGTACAAAGGCCAGGTCATGGGGCAGCACAAGACACTGCAGCAACCACACATGGCAGGGATATCCCCTCATTGAGTAACTAGAGATGGTGTGAGGCGGTGTTGATAAGCCAAATGTATTTTCATTGTTTTCAAATAACACCATTTCTTCAAGAAAATTGTGAAATAAAAACGTCTTTTGGTATATGCTTTTTTGTTAGTTTACAAAAAAAGCTCAAAATAACACTCAGTCCTAGCTTATTCTACACAGAAATCCAAATATTTTTTAGATGTTTCAAGCAGGGGATTCACCTTTAACTTACTTGTGGAATCTAATAATCAGTCAACCAGTTTAGTTCTGCTGTCTTGTGTCACTGCGTGTACCACGCAGAGCATGGAGAAGTGAAAAAAGTAGAGGATTGTCTGAGGAGATGAAGCCAAACATGATCAATCTCAAGGCTCCAAGTCCATCTCCAGAGAACCTGCTGTCCCCGTGTCCACCACGCGTAATGTTTTCAAGAAGATGACTTCGGAGAAAAGTTGACCACAGACAGCAGCAAAGGATTGTTGGAATGGTGGAGAAAGGAGCTTGGACAACTGCAAAACAGATTCAATGACCTTCAAACACAAGTTACAAACATTTCAACTTGCACCATCTGTCGCAAATCAATAAATGGAGATGATATGGTTCTGGTTATTCTAAGAAAGAGAAAAACAAAAAAGCCTGGAGTTTGCCAAAAGACAACTGAACAAGACAATTCAACAAGTTTTTTGGTTAGTTGCTCTATGCTTACAGAAACAACGATGAAGCCTTCAAAGATAATGACACTCACAACAGAAACATAGATGAGGTTCACAGATTTTTGTTTGGTTGCTTTGCTGCCTCTACTTATGCTGCGTTCACACCAAACGCGTCGCAAATTCATCGCGCCGCATATTCGCGTCCATCGCGCCGCCGGTCAAAACGCCGGGGACCAAGTGTTCATTCGCACGAATGGCGCTGGAAGCGCCGGAGAGGGGGCGGGGCTTATCGCCCTGAAAGCCGTTCAACTGTCCGCCATTAACCATGGAAAAAATAACCTCTATTTCTGCTTAGTATGTGTTGTGGAAGTCACAGATATCCCGGGAAACTAAACGCCGTCATGTCTGGTTCATAATATTGTCCAGAGGAGCTCCATGGATTTTATCGAGCTGTATTCAGTGTGTCTAGCAAACCACAGGTCGCTGTTTACTACAGCTGTATGAACACACATTTATACATAGTTTGTTCCGGTCTCTATTGATATGAGATATCGTAGAGCTCTGGGTGAACACAGACGGCTACAGTATTTATTTCCTGATTCAGCAACGGCAGGACGTCACTGATAACAGGGGGAGCAACTCAACGCTGATAGGCTATCGCGCCGGGGCGTAACGCGAATATTTCGCAGAAGTTGAGAAATTTCAACTCGCGTGTCGGGGCGATTTGGCGTTTGATGCGGATTTGCGTCCATCTCGCCGCAAATTCGCGTCCATCGCGACATCGCAGATCCGCCCCGCGACAGTCTCATCGCGTCTGTGCATAGACTTTGTATGTAATCTACTCGCACGAATAATTCGCGACGCGTTTGGTGTGAACACAGTCGCGAAAATTTGACGTGCCAACGCGCCGCCGGTCGTGTTCACACCAAATGCCGTAAAATCGTGCCGGAGAGGGGGCGTGGTTTATCGACCTGGATCCGTTCAACTGTCCACCATTAACCATGGAAAAAATAACCTATATTTCTACGTGTTGTGGAAGTCACTAACTAAACGCCATCATGTCCGGTTCATAATATTGTTCAGAGGAGCGCCGTGGATTTTATCGAGCTGTATTCACTGTGTCTAGCAAGCCACAGGTCGCTGTTTACTCCAGCTATAGGAACACAAAATAAACTGATTTGGCTGTGATTTAACGGCAACAAACCGACAAAAAGGGACTCCGAAATAACTACGTAATGATGCCGATTTGTACTTGTCTTCTCCGACAAAAAGGGACTCCGAAATAACGACGTAATGATGCAGATTTTTAGGCTACTTGTCTTCTCAATGGAGCTCTGATGGATCGGTGCTAGGCTATGCTGACATTGTATCAGCTCCACCAGCACTCAATAACGTCATGTAGACGTAAATATGGCAGCGTCTATTCATTGTTTGTACCATATGGTTTACACACACATAGTTTGGTCCGGTCTCTATTGATATGAGGTATCGTAGAGCTCTGGGTGAACACAGACGGCTGTAGTATTTATTTCCTGATTCAAACAACGGCAGGAGTCGACGGCACTGATGACGGGGGGGAGCAACTCAACGCTGATAGGCTATCGCGCCACAGCGCCACGCGATTATTTCGCAGAAGTTGAAAAATTTCAACTCACGTGTTGGAACGAAACTTAACAGCCAGCAGAGGCTGATGGATCGTGAATCACATCATGTGATGCAGCTCAGCCAATCAAATATGAGCATTCTGACCAAGTGAGTTGCACCATGACAGAGAGTGCTGAGAGGAGGAAAGACACTGCAGAGCAGTACGTTCAACGTTCCAGTTGTGAAAGTAAAATCCTATGATACCCTCGTTGGGTCGCGACTCGTCACTAAGGAATGACAGTGTATCCCACAGCCAGACCAGCTGAGAACATTATGTTTTCCTGAATTTAGGCTTTTGCATTCTCTAAATCACAGGTGCCCACACTTTTTCGGCTTGCGAGCTACTTTTAAAATGACCAAGTCAAAATAATCTACCTACATTAAAAATGCTAAATATCTATTTATTTATATATATATATATATATATATACACTGAGTATACTTTATATTTGCAATATATGTTGGCGTACCTTGCATAACTGCATGAACCCTTATGGCACAATACAATTCTGTACATTTTTGGTCATGACCTTATTCTGATGACTTGCACTGAATGGAATTGGCCAGAGTTGCATAGTCCGGACAGCAGCTGCTGGTAGCCAGCCTCAAGCAGACTTCCAAATGATCATGAATGAATGAATGAATGAATCAATTTTATTTATATAGCGCTTTTCACAGACATAATATCACAAAGTGCTTAACTGAGCAGACATTTAAAAGCATAAAAAACATAATGTGATCCTCGGGTCAATAAATTATATCCACAGAGAAAAATAAAAAATAAAATAATAACAAATAAAATAAAAATGTAAAACATATTTTAAGAGCAGGTCTAGGACATGGGTTTACTTTTTACACAAACGCCAGCCTAAAAAGGTGGGTTTTGAGCTGGTTCTTAAAAGTATTCACAGTATCTGCGAGGCGTAGAGTTGCAGGCAGAGCATTCCAGAGCCTCGGGGCCACTGCCTCAAAGGCTCGGTCACCACGGGTCTTAAATCGTGTGCGTGGGACTGACAGAAGACCTAGAGCGTTTGACCTGAGAGTGCGGGCGGGTGAATAGGGGTGAAGTAGATCAGCTACATAAGTAGGAGCCTGACCGTGAAGTGCTCTGTAAGTGATGGTGAGAATTTTGAAGTGTATCCTAAATGCTACAGGGAGCCAGTGGAGAGATCGGAGTACGGGGCTGATGTGAGACCATCGATTTGTCCTGGTGAGTAATCTGGCGGCAGCGTTTTGGATGACCTGCAGACGGTTAAGAGCAGATGCACTGAGTGATGTAAAAAGTGAGTTACAGTCGTCAATGCGTGAAGAGATAAATGTGTGTATGATCATCTCTAATTCAGGTGTTGATACTACAGATCTCAGTTTACTGATATTTCTAAGATGGAAAAACATGACCTGGACAGCTGCTTGACATGGGGGTCAAACGACATGGATCGATCAAAGAAAATCCCAAGATTGCGCAGGTTGCAATGGGCAGCAGAGGAGAGTGGACTAATAATCTGCCTGATCATGGGGACAAACTCCTCTGGAGCAATAACTAGGACCTCCGTCTTAGAGTCGTTGAGTTGTAAGCAGTTTTCTGCCGTCCAGTCTCTGATGGCATTGACACAGTCCAGGAGCCTAGTTAATGTGAATGCCTCGCTGGGTTTGAATGACAGATGGAGTTGGATATCATCTGCATATTAGTGATAGGACACATTATAACTTTTTATAATCGGCCCCAACGATAACAGATAAAGGGAAAATAACAAGAGGCCCCAGAACCGAGCCCTGCGGTACACCACAAGACAGTGGAGAGGTGACAGACAAAATCACCCACAGAGACATTGAAACTTCTGTCACTGAGGTAAGATGTAAACCAGTCGAACGCTATGCCAGATATGTCCACCCAATCACGTATCCTCTTAATCAGGATGTTATGGTCTACAGTGTCAAATGCAGAACTGAGGTCCAGAAGAACTAACACAGAGCAGTCACCTGCATCAGCACACATGAGAATGTCATTTGAAACCCTCAGGAGAGCGGTTTCAGTAGAGTGTTGCTTACGAGACCCAGACTGGTACTTGTCGGACATGTTGTGCCTCCAGTGCAGCAGTAAGTTGTTTGGCCACCACTTTCTCAAGATGATGGCTTTGTTTTGTTAATTAAGTCCATCAGGTCTTGAAGGCTGATAGGCTGGAAAGAGTCCAGAACAGCAGGAGATTGCGAGGAGCTACATGTAGATGAACAGATCCCAGGCTCCCAGGATCCCAGGCCAGACCTAATACCCGTTACCTTATCAATAAAATAGATAAGGAATTTGTTGCAATCGTCAACAGAACAGCATGGTAATGTAGAGACAGACGGTGAAACAATTCTCTTAATTGTGTCAAACAGAATCTTGGGATTTCTCTTTTGAGGAAAAGATTAGGTTGGTGTAAGAAATTTGAGCAAAAAACTGTAGTTAGTAGATATAATAAAAGTGTTTAATAATTCATAATTAAGAATTCATAATTAGTCATGAACATAAGGGTTTTGGGAATGCATAATTAAGATAAACATAAAATGATGTAGGATTAGTAGCTAAAAGACATGAAGCTTCTGCCAAGTTGCAGAAGTTTAACTTTCATACTGAAGGATTATTATAGAAGGGATTAAACAATAACTGACAATCATTGAATGTGTTAGAAACTCAGGGAAAGAGAGTCATGGAGACAGGCGTTTACTGAAGTGCATAGAGAAGTTAGCCAATAGCAATTGAGATAGACGGAAGGGGAGGAGTCGCGAACGAATGTGTGGGAGGTTTGAATTAAGTCTTTTTTCTCTCTCGCGTGATGGCTCTCAGACGACGGACGTGTTTTTATACCTGAGGAGCTGAGTTGAGTTTTTTTGCAAATGGGGTTTTATTGATTTAATATTTCATAGGAGTATGTACTCCAATGTTTAACTGTAATCGTACTTGCATCAGTGGAATTAAATTCCTTATAATTGTAAACCAGTTTTGGTAGCGTTATTATTGCAGCGTGTGTCGACTGCACAAAGCAGCAGGACACGTGTGCTCCAGCCTTCTCTCTGTGGGGGTTGAGATTCAGCCTCGATAAGAGGGTGAACAAATAAGTGTTTCTAAACACAATAAAATGGACTGAGACTGATCTCTGGTCTGAGAGAATCAGTGGGACTAATACAGTTTTAAAATGGAGCTCCTAACGTTTCGGCAAGTTGTGCCTTCCTCAGAGGAGAATAAAAAATGAAAGAAAGACTGGAGGTATTTATACCTTCCCTAGGCGGAGCAACCAGGGAGCTTCTGATAGGCTGGAACTCCCTCTAATCAGATGGCTAAGCCGTCTCAGCTGTCTAATTGAACACCTGGCAATCAGGAGGAAACCTGTCTTAATCTGCACCAAAGGCCTGCTGGGTGTAAAACCACCAGTTAAGGGCCATCATCTCCACCCAATGAGTTTCTAATACAAGTCAAGGTACACTTTGTGGCACTGGCAGGTTAGGTTCAGGGGAAAAAAAGGGTCTGGCTGCCTTTAGGCAGTCAGAGGGCACGGGCACACAAAGTATAGGCCTTAATACCTGTAATTCTCAAGAGGGGTTTGTAAGTTTTTTTCATATTTTGCAGGTGTCCTGGCGGGTCTCCAAAAGGAGGTGTCCCCGCCCTCATCAGAGGAGGTAAGTCCATCATTTAGACACTCTAGGTCCCCCTAGTCTCAGTTTAACTGTGACCTCCAAGAATGGAGAACCCTAAAATCCCGGATGTCAAATTCAAAACCAAGGGAAGGGGGAAAGGGCAGGTGTCCTGGCGGGTCTCCAAAAGGAGGTGTCCCCGCCCACATCAGAGGAGGTAAGTCCATTGTTTGTTTAGACACTCTAGGTCCCCCTAGTCTCAGCCTAACTGTGACATCCAAGAATGAAGAATTCTAAAATCCCGGATGTCAAATTCAAAACAAAAGGGGGGGGGGGGGGGGGGGAAACAGGTGTCCTGGCGGGTCTCCAAAAGGAGGTGTCCCCGCCCTCAGAGGAGGTAAGTCCATCGTTTAGACACTCTAGGTCCCCCAGTCTCAGTTCAATTGTGACATCCAAGAATGAGGCTTAAAATCCTGGATGTCAAATTCAAAACAAAGGGGGGGGGGAAGGGAAAAGAGAAAAAAACACAATTTATTTTCTAAACCCACTGATTTATGTCCTATTATTCACCCCAAATGGTGAACAAATAAGTGAACAAATAAGTTATTCTTAAAAAACACCAGACCAGAAAGACTCAGTCCTCCGGGGATTGAAACCCGCTACTTTTTATCAAATTATTCACCCTTTATTACTAGGTTCTCCCAACGCACAGGTGGTCTAAAGAACCCTTCCTGGGGGCAGACCCTCTAAAAAGACACCTATGTAGCTAACACTGTGCCAACCACCACAAAACACGTCAAAAGAAAATTTTGTTTTTGAAAAAAACCTTCCCAAGGGGCACTCTTATGCAAAGTAAGATCTCAGAGCGGACTGCTAACCCAATTGGAAAAGGCTCCTCCACCAATAAAGTGCGAGGATCGTGTAAGGACTTATGCAGCTCAGTTTTTAAAAAAAGAAAGAAACCTTTTATTTTTCAGGAGAGTGTAAGAAATTTGAGCAAAAAACTGTAGTTAGCAGATATAATAAAAGTGTTTAATAATTCATAATTAATAATTCATAATTAGTCATAATCATAAGGGTTTTGGGAATGCATAATTAAGATAAACATAAAGTGATGTAGGAATAGTAGCTAAAAGACATGAAGCTTCTGCCAAGTTGCAGAAGTTTAACTTTCATACTGAAGGATTATTATAGATGGGATTAAACAATAACTGACAATCATTGAATGCGTTAGAAACTCAGGGAAAGAGAGTCATGGAGACAGGCGTTGCAGTGCATAGAGAAGTTAGCCAATAGCAATTGAGATAGACGGAAGGGGAGGAGTCGCGAACGAATGTGTGGGAGGTTTGAATTAAAGTCTTTTTCTCTCTCGCGTGATGGCCCTCAGACGACGGACGTGTTTTTCACCTGAGGAGCTGAGTTGAGTTTTTTGCAAATGGGGTTTTATTGTTTTAATATTTCATAGGAGTATGTACTCCAATGTTTAACTGTAATCATACTTGCATCAGTGGAATTAAATTCCTTATAATTGTAAACCAGTTTTGGTAGCGTTATTATTGCAGCGTGTGTCGACTGCACAAAGCAGCCGGACACGTGTGCTCCAGCCTTCTCTCTGTGGGGGTTGAGATTCAGTCTCGACAAATTTGGCTAACCACGAAGGGACTCCCTTGCCGGCCTCGCTGTGTGTGCTGAAGGCAGCGTTGGTCAAGCAGACATCCTGGGCCCATAATATCGGTAGGCAGAGCCGTTTCATGAAATCTGTGAGGTAGCTTTTAGGAAATTTAGGGGAGGTCCAGTTCGACTTCTGTGAAGTAGTTTCCTGTCCCAAGTATGAACACACCTACGGGTGGATGTCCAAAACCTTGTGCATCATAACTGACCAGTGTGGGCCCGCCACAAATAAGTATGGGAAGCTGTTATCATATTATGCCTGTGATGTGTACAAAGGGGGTGGGTAGATGTAATCCTTTAAGATTTACCTTAACAGACCTAAAATTGACTGACGGACGACTTTACGTAGTACAGGGAAAGGCAACTACTGATAGTCCTGCCCCACAAGGGCTCATTAGGATTATTGTTAAGCCTGCCAAAAAGACCAGGTTCGACATACGACTGACGCAGAGAATGAGGTACCTGGGGTTGGAAACTGGAATGGCAGATGGGAATTTATGGTGGGTACAATATACGGCTTCAAGTCGGAGAAGTACAGATTGTATTGTGTGTTCAGGACCTAGACCCCTAGCAACACCAGTTCCTTCAAGATTCAGACTCCTAAGTCCTGAATTTAGTTGTATTTTAACTCTGTTTACTGATGACACTTTGCCCCTCCATCACACTTGTCAGGGGCTACACTGGGATTACCCACCTGTAGAATATAATACCCCACCTCTGTTCAAGGTTACAGAGGGTCCATTTGATTGTATAGTCTCAGATACAGCTAAGGGGCCCAATGTAGGTAGTATTATTGCAAATTATAGCAATTATAGGGTGATGATTAATAAAAATGTCGATTGGATCAACTACATTTACTATAACCAACAGCGTTTTGTAAACTTCACCAGGGACGCCATATCAGGACTGCATGCACAGCTGGCGAAGACTAGTTTTATGACCTTGCAGAACAGAATGGCATTAGATATGATTTAGCAGAGAAAGGTGGCGTTCTCGGGTGACGTTCTCGGCCGCGCAGGCCGGAGTCCCGCCGGCACCCCGACGTGCATATTGCGAGGGCCCGCTCATCGCTGCTCGCAGCTTTAATTAGGGCCCGAGCACCGACGTAGTCGGAGCGGAGGACCTATTGAATTTCTAATGTTTATTAGGGCCCGAGCACCGACGTAGTCGGAGCGGAGGACCTATTGAATTTCGAATGTTTATTATTCTTATTAGGGCCCGAGCACCGACGTAGTCGGAGCGGAGGACCTATTGAATTTCTAATGTTTATTATTCTTATTCTTATTCATAGTCTTTCGTCGCAAAAGGGAGGTGCTTGGGATATTGGGAATGTTGTGAAATTTGGCACACAAGCCAGAATTTGCGAAAATTGCAGTCTGATTGGGGTGCTCAGCTGCGGTATGAAATATTGGCTAATATAATAGCGCCACCTACAAAATTTCGGCGAAGCAGCCCTCGCAGTACGTTTGACCTAGATGTATGAAATGTGGTAGGAACATGTATCGCATATGGACTTCAATAAAAGTCTCTTGGGGCTATGCTCTAAACCCAACCGGAAGTCAGCTATTTTGCATTTCTTATGAATTTCTAGTGTCGTTTTTGTCATTTCCAGGCACTGCACTTTAACGAACTCCTCCTAGGGAATTAATCAGATCAACTTCAAATTTGGTCGGTACAGTCTAAAGACCTTTGTGATGAAAAGATACTCAAAGCTTGTTGTTTCGTGAAAAGCTGTTGCCGTGGCGACGCATTCTTCGCCGTTAACAACGAAGGTCATTTTGAGAGGCTAAAAATGCTCGAAACATAAGCAAACTTGGCAAGCAGATTACAAGGCCGAAATGTAGTTATGGAATATGATTTTACGTGCGATAAAATAATTGTCCGCGTTAATTAATGAATGCGTGAACGCAAAATGAACGCGTTAACTTGCCCAGCACTAATTAAGAGATGTTTTTAGAGATTTTGGAGTTAGTTAATTTAATTTGGCTAATATCGGTGCAAAACCTTGTATACATGTTGGCTCCTGATGCCACTCAAAGTCTAATCTTCAAGATTTCAGTTCTTGAAATTGATTTGGAGACAGAAATCAAACGGAAGTGGAGGTGATTTAAAGATAAGTCTAGATATTCTATGTTTTTCGTAATAACAACGAATCACATGATTAGACAAACCAACAATGAATTGATTCTTCTAGCAAAGTATTAAAAACACATCGATGAGCCACACTGTTGCACTGGCTGTTCCTTCTCCGTAGTTTATTTAACACAATCCCACATACATCGTCCTGCTGCCACAGATACTCATAAGAGTCATTTCCAAAGAACTTTAATTTGTGTTGCCAAAGAAATTTGACGAATTATCTTCGTTGGTCTTTTATTTAACATTTTTCTTCTGCAATAACACCTTCCAGCCACACGAGGGAGGATGAATGTCTGTATTTTTCTGATAATTCGACATGAAAAGGCTAATGTACAGTCTGTTTGTTGAACTGATGAGAGGAAGTTAAAGGAACTAGATAGTCTGCTAACTCTGCCAAAATGTATTTATTTGCTCTCAATAATAAAGTATTTAACATGTGTATATATTTTCAAAAACAAACTCGTATATCTTATCTAAATGGCTGGTTCACCTATTCAAGATAAGTTAAACGTTCATTGATGCACAATTAATAGATGAGGCCTATTGTGAATCAGGTTGTCATTTTTTACAAGTTTGTCCCCAGTGAAACAGTTTTGAAAACACTGCTCTGGAGCACCAAATGTGGATTCATCCGCCACTGAAAATAGTCCCAACAAACGCATCTCCATCCTGATTGAGTAACTTTTTTCCAAAAACTATAAGGCCCCACAGTTCTAGGAATTCAATTCTTCTTCTTTTTTTTAAAGAAAGGATTCATTGCATCATGTATTGTTTCAGTAAAGAAGACCAAACACCTGCAGTGTGATCTTATGCTGCAAGCACACACACATGTTCATATCTTATATGTGCTAATTTTAGTACTCAACAGTAGCGCTAACCACATAGCGTGTGTGCGTGTACAGCCATATTGATTATACTGTAAGTGTGTGGAGGAGAAAGTCAAATATCACAATGTATTTCACGAAATGCTTCGATATCAATATTACAATTATATTGCAGGGTTGATCATTGGTGCTTTTACCATAGGCTGTATAAAAGAAGTTGACACAGTGTAGTCACCCACTGGTTTCTGGGCTACAGTTTGGAAGCCTCAAGTTTGTCGTTTTGTCCGTCACTATCTTGGTTTTTGTCTGTCGCCATCTCAACATTTATAAGGACATGAAGAGAAATGATGACCAGAGACTTATCACAGACGATGCAGCCTTCAGTGTTTTCTGACATTGTCAATCATATTCGTCTTGATTTTCGACGTCTTGTCTCATACGCGTTACTGATATGATATTGAGCCTTCATTTTATGTGTATTTACACAGTTGGCACGATGTGTTGTTTAGATTCCCACCAGTAATGAAATCTATGAAATATCATAGTGTTATCATAGAGTTTTGTTAGGTGTGTTCCAAGCAGCTAAAGTCAGCGAATTTAGAATGTCGATTTCTTGACTTAGTAAAGTTCACTGTTGAGGTGTCGAGTAAACTCTATTTTACAGCATGTCTCACACATTCATTGCATTTGCTGTTTAAAAAAAATCCTGACTTCAGTTGACTACAAGACCATTTTAGAAAAACCCTGAACAAAAGGAAGAATCTCACAGTGATACAGTCCTCCAGCTAGTTATGGAAGGTCTAAAAAATGTCATGGAGTTTTAACTTTCCAAGCCCGTTGGTATCTGCATGGCGTGTTTTGTTAGCATACGGAATTTGATGCTTTTTTCTCTTCCAAATTCTGTAGCGCTGAAGTCAGATGTGGGAATAGCAAGGGGAGCAGCAGTCAGTCCTGCCGAGCCCAGGGAACTGGTCTGTGTGTGTGGAGCTGTGTTCGTTTGTGTGTTTCTGTGGACCGTCCATATCTCTAGTCCATGTCCAGACCCCCATCTAAGGGGAAGAACAAGGTATACATAGACGTCTGAGTAATGCCGCTGGCCATTATTACCCCTCATGTACTTGAGGGCTGGCATTGTCTTTAATGCGAATACACAGTTTGATGACCTTTGAGGTTGCGTAATAAAACAAAAACGGTCTGCGTCCAGATGAGCCTTTTCAGAAACCATCTCCGCCCACACTACCAGGCCTGAGAACGCATATCACATGACCCAGGCTGATAACGCCACCGGACACAAGAGTTGTCCCTAAGCGCTTGTTGGGATCTAAGGGAGCGTGTTTGGGTTATCAGCATTTAAGAAACTGAATTCTTGACATCAATAGAATTATTAATGTATGTAACAATTATTAATGATTATTAATAACAACGGGGCACCACCCTGCGAACAGGGACCAATAACCAAACGATAAAACTAAGTCACATAATTAGTAGTCACTCATAATGTCAATAGTCTGCGTATAACTATACATTCAGTGACAGTGAAGGTTTTTAAGTTCGAGCACAGGCTACTACATACAGGTTCATCAAATACATATGCACAAGTAATCACAGACGACTGCTCCTTAAAGTATAACAGAGTTTATTAAATCAAAATAATAAATGATCAAATCAATTAATATTGCAACCAACAAATGTTATCATACAATTGTATATGCCTAAACTAAAGAATGAATGAAATGGATGAGGGTGTATGTCTGTGTGTGTGTGTGTGTGTGTGTGTGTATGTGTGTATGTGTGTATGTGGGTCTGTGGGTGAAAAGGAAGGGGAGTCTTACAGCTATTGCTAAAGACTACAAAGATGGCGGCGTCGAGTGACGCGGGCCAAAAGGGGAGGGGCCTTAAGATACTACAGCTAACTACCACCAGATGGCGGAGTCGAGTGACTCGGACAAAATGGCGGCAAGCCGGCTGTATGTAATCACGTGTGCTGATGCACACACGTGTTGTGAGGCGATCGTTTGAACGGGGTTTCCCCCAGGGGCAGAGATAGGAGCTGTGTGTACGTGTTACGTGAGGAGGAAGAAAAGGAAAAAAAGGAGCGCGAACTCGACGTGCATCACACTTCGGCGTGCGATGTTGTAGGGAGCCTGAGTTTGCTGGTTCTATCACGCATAAGTATACCGCTGTCGTCTTTGAACTGCCGGTAACTTATGCCGTGATAAGCCACGACCCTCAGCTCACTCACAGAGTCGAGTTAATGAAGAGAGAACTCTCACACGGAGTGGAATACAATGAATGAAAAGAATCCCCAAATAAAGTCATAGCAGTTAATACACAAATACAGCGGCGCTTCTCTAGTTCGTAATGATTGCGTAAATACCTCCGTATAATGAGACAGTGTCTTAACACAAAACAGAATACGGGAATGCACCATAGAGCGGATTTTCTGATCCGCGAGGGATTGCGCAATAGTAACTTAAACACGGGAATATCAACATATAAATGAATGGCCTGAATTAAACTTAAGTTAATTGAAGCTAAGCTATGCCCAGATACCAAGAATCTTACTTGTCGATGCTTCGTTGCAACGTTGAAGTGTTCGTGGGGAAGTTGTTCCTTTTTCCTCGTCAGGAAGGGGGGTCAGGGGGAGCTTTCAGCACGGCCTTGTAGCGGGCGCTGTGTGTCGCACGGCTTTTGTTGGTGCGGCTTCGGTCCGTTGGCGTGGCTCTGGAGCAAACGCAGACGTGATCAATCCTCGCTGCAGGGGGGATGATCTAACTTCGGCTGACGGCGTGTCTGCGCGTCTTACCGGGAATCCTCGGTCACGAGAGGAGCGAGGCTTCGTCGGGCTCCTCTGTGCCGGTTTGTGTGCACAAAAGAAAAAGAAAAGCGGAGAACGGATCGCTGAAGCGGATTCGTTATCGCGGGCGGAGTGGGCCTTTACTCAGCGTGGAACACTGCTGTTTCGTCCGGCGAAATGGCTTGTGACCTGACAGGGTTTGAGGAGGGGTGAAGGGCCGTTGCTTCCTGGTGGCCAGCGTCGCGCTGGCGGGGAAAGCTGGATCTTCTGTGGCCTGGACGGGGGTCCGAGGGCGAAGAGAGCGGTTGCGTGCCTCCTGCTATCCCGGAGGGATTGTTGGAAAAGCATTGAGGTGTGTACTGCAGGCGGCTTTGTAGAACAGTGGTTGAACCACAGGGGTCCTGGGGTCTCTTGGCTCTCGGCCAATGAGATTGCAGCGGTGCATTCAGGTGACCATGGTTTTTTGGGGGGGGGAAATTCACACCCTTGTGTGAAATTCCGAGAGGTTTGCTCTCATCAAACTACAAATCAGGATGAAACCTTTGCTTGAAAAAGTGAAGGCCTGATTCTCTTTGTTCACAGCACATGTTGAAGCCATATGGTCAGACCCCAACACGCTCAAATAATAGCTTCCCTCCTGCGCATATAGGCGCTAGTAGAATTGAACTGCACAACAGATCCTAGCATAGTCAGCCGCGCCTGTAATTCGTGTTGAATTAACCGCTCAGTTGAGGTTGGTGTCGTTTGTTTTCTTCCACCGGTGTTGCGAATCGTGGAAGACCCAATAATGGAGCATCATAGTTTTCAACGGTCTTCGTTTCCTGCCTGTCCAGACTAAAACGGCACAAGCTGCATTTTCACATGTCTCTGTTTTAGGGGTTCTAAAACAGCGGAATATTGTGGACGCTAGGCGTGACCGTAGCAGAAACGTGGTAGTGTGGATGTTGCCTGAGGCATTATTTTGTCGCTGCTAAATTGATTTTCTGGAGCTGTAGAACAAGTTTACCATTGATCATGTGCAAGTTTGGGAATTTGTGTTTTAAAGGCAGGTCCTCAGAAAGTAAAAAAATAGACATTTAAAGCCACATTTGGTGTAACCATGTGTTTATCAGTTTTATTCTTCGAACCTCAGTAAAGGATAGTTTGGTTTAACCATCTTAGCAGCGTTATCTATCCTCCTCTTGTTTTCCTTCTCCATGTCCAGTCTTTTATCCCTCCCTTTTTATTTCCCCTCTTCTCACTGTTTTCTTTCCTTCTCTCTTTAAATCAGTGTTGTTACTATCAGCAGCCTACATTTTGATACAACCACCCACTCTTGACGCGCTAAATACAGATGATGTTGAAAGCCACAGCCCTTTCTCTATCCCCCCCTCCATTCTACAGCTGGGAGAAGCGAGTGGACCAGCGGGGCAGGTTCTACTACGTGGACCACAACACCAGAACCACCACATGGCAGAGGCCCACGGCCGAGTCTGTGCGCAACTACCAGCAGTGGCAGAGCCAGCGCAACCAGCTGCAGGGCGCCATGCACCAGTTCAGCCAGCGCTTCCTCTACCAGGTACATGGGGCTTCCACTGGCTAACATACATTATGTTAGTACTCAGGGGATGTGGCACATTGCTTAGGCAATGGTAACAAAGGATTAGTATTTTCAGTTGAAATGTTTGTCCCCCAGGCAATATGCACTCTCAGCAATTGATCAACCACTCCATGTGCTCATTAAGCTAAATGCTTAAATACTTGTACAGCTTTGATGAAAGTAATGAGACTTCTTTTCTGTCAGTACATGATAATGGAATTGTGTGGGCGGATCATAGGTGGAACAATTCTTTAAAATATCTAACGCAGGCTAGCAACATATTTTTATTCCTATGTTTTCATGTATACACAGGCGTTTCAGAGAAAGTGCGGTCATGAAAATTTGCATGACAAAACTCAGATTACAACGAGTCTTAGATTAAATTCATCCTTGTTGGTACAACCCATTTTTCCCTATTCTTTTTATTTGATAGGTTTTCATTTGAATGATAGCTTTTCTCATTTTAAACATTCTTTGAATTTATTGTTCTGTTACTTGTACAGAGTTAAACCCTGTAATGTGTAGCTATTATTCCAGATGCTCCACCTGTTTTGGGGAGGAGTTCCTGGATCTAAATGTTTGCTTGGGAAGAGATGTTAAATGAAAGTTCTGGTTACATTCAGTGTACTCAGCAGTGTTCAGGATGAATTCAGGTTTTCATGTCATCAACAAGCTGACATCACACAGGAGGACAGAGACGTTCAGGTTCGGTGTGCTTCCTCCCTCCGTCCCTCCTCTCCTCACTTCGTGTGAGAAAAGCCAATAGGCAGGTCTGCCCTCAGTGTTGATAGTGTTGAGGCTAAAACTCACACCCCACAGAGAGAAGGCCGGAGCACGTGTGTCCGGCTGCTTTGTGCAGTCGACACGCTCCAATAAGAAATCTACCAAGACTGGTTTACAATTATAAGGAATTTAATTCCACTGATGAAAGTACGATTACAGTTAAACATTGGAGTACATACTCCTATGAAATATTAAATCAATAAAACGAAAGTTACGAATGTAACTACGGTTCTATGAATCCTGGATGACCGCCAGAGGCAGTGCTTAACACTGGATATCTTCCGTCTCGCGCATGCGCAGGTCGAATATTTATATCAACAAAGTCACTCGTGACCTCAGATGACTCCCGTCGTCTATAAGTTCCGGTGTCATCCTGAGTTCAGTCCTATGGAATCTTCTCGCGAGTTCACGGGATTCCGAGTGACCAAGAACTCTGGCGGTCATCCAGGATTCATAGAACCATAGTTACATTCGTAACTTTCGTTCTATTTCATCCTTACTGACCGCCAGAGGCAGTGCTTAACACTGGATGACTTATACCAAAAGAGTCACGAGGAATCACAAGTACCCACCTTGTATAGTTCAGGCAGAGGAAGCTGGCCAAAGAACCCTCTCCAGTGGGTGAGGGGTGGCAACGTTCACTCTGTAGTGTCTGGTGAATGTGCTCGGTGAGGCCCATGAGGCTGCAGCACATATATCCTCCACTGGCACACCTCTCAGGGCTGCCCATGACGTGGAGACACTCCTGGTAGAGTGGCCCCTCACTCCGGATGGTAGCGGACGGTCGCTCGCCTTGTATGCCTGGGCAATGGCTTCCACTATCCAGTGGGACAGGCGCTGTTTAGAAAGAGCACAGCCCTTCTTAGGCCCACCATAACTGATAAAGAGCTGCTCCGACCGCCGTATGCAAGCGGTGGCCTCCACATAAGCTCTGAGGGCCCGCACTGGGCACAGCAGCCTTGACCTCTCCTCTCCCGATGGGGGGTCAAACTCCGCAAGCTGGATAGGCTGGTTGATATGAGAGCGTGTCAGCACCTTTGGGAGAAACGCTGCATTAGGCCACAAAGTAACCCCCGATCCATCTGAGTTCCACCTCAGACAAGATTCACTCACCGACAGGGCATGCAGCTCGCCTACACGTTTAGCCGAAGTGATGGCGAGGAGAAACACCGTTTTGGTTGCCAGCCATCTTGGCTCTGCCCGTGCCAGGGGTTCAAAAGGAGGCAAGCACAGGGTGTCCAATACCAAATGTACGTCCCATGCCGGGGTGTTTGGGGGACGCAACCGCTGAGCTCCCTTTAGGAAGAGGGACACCAGTCTGTGGCTCCCTACTGTGCCATTGTCGACCCTAGCATGGTGCCATGAAAGAGCGGCCACGTACACCCTCAGGGTAGCGGGAGACCGGCCCTTATCTAACAGGGACTGCAGAAACTCAAGTACAACAGGTACGGGGCACTGCACCGGGTCCTTGTTCCGAACCACACACCAGTCAGAAAACAGCCCCCACCTGTTTTCGTACTGCAGCTGGGTAGATGGTGCCCTGGCATTCAGGATAGTTCTTCTGACTGGCTCTATGCAGCCAGTCAGCAGCTGGTCGGGCCCTCCAGCGGCCAGACCCATAGTTGGAGGCGGCTGGGATTTGGATGCCAAATCTGACCCCCTAGTTGCGACAGGAGATCCCTCCTGTCGGGGAGGCGCCAGGGTGTCCTGCAGCAGAGTCTGTGCAGTAGGGAGAACCAGATCCTGGCTGGCCATAAGGGGGCCACTAACAAGAGTCTGTGGCCCTGTTGAAGGACTCTGAGAAGTGTTGGCAAGATCAGAGGGACCGGTGGAAAGGCATAAAGAAGCCCCTGTGGCCACGTGTGAGCCAGGGCATCCTGACCCAGAGGACTGGTCCTCTCCGTCAGGGAGAACCAATGGGGACAGTGGGTCGACCTCTCCGAGGCAAAGAGATCCACCTCTGCTCTGCCGAAGAGACCCCAAATGCTCTGCACCACATCTGGATGGAGCCGCCACTCCCCCGGTGGAGGCTCCCCAGGTGAGAAGGGCACGGGCTACCCGTAGCAATTCTGCAGATCTGGTGCCCCCTTGATGGTTTATGTGAAACACCGCCGAGGTGTTGTCCGACCGGACAAGCACATGCTTTCCCCTCAAGTATGGCAGAAAATGCTTGAGCGCTAGGTGCACAGCCCGTAGCTCTAGAACAGCGGTTCCCAAACTTTTTAGGCCACGCACCCCCTTCTACATCCCGACCGGGTTCACGCACCCCCAACCCCCCCCCCCACACACACACCTTAAAAAAAAAAAAAGCAACAGAGCCGCATAAAAATCGGACGAATGAGAGAACAGTTTGCTCGCGCGTGGCGTTTGTTTACAAGTTAAAAAACACAAAAACTCTTCCTGCACCGTGCCTTCGAAAAGGTAACGGACGTAACGTTACGAAGGTAACGGACGATTGGCCAGATTGGCCACATCTGTAGGCTCGTCTACTTGCAGAGAGTAAAACTCACTCTTCTTCACGCGACCGACTAATATAGCCAGGATGTCTTCGGACAAAGCATCGATGCGCGCGACAGTGTTGTTGGACACCGGGATCACGTCCAACTTTTTCGCTTCTCTCTCTCTCCAATCATACATTCCACCATCTCTTTAACATTTTTCCCTCTCCACCACCGCCTCTCCTTCTCCCTATTACGCGGTCAGAATACTACCACAACACGCCGCCTGTCTCCGGCAGAAATACGCTCATCCACGCACGGGAACAACACCGAGTTGTAATATATACCTCCATAACGCCCTCCATAACACTCTCGGCTCATACCTCCCCAGCAACGAGGCACATCACCCGGTCACAATACCTCCAGAATGTCCCCCGGGTGAAATCCGGGACTTGGTTTTATGGTTCAGAGTGGCGGCGCTCACCCGTTGGCGCCGGGACGCGAGGTCTCCAGCCGCACCCGCCGCGAGGCACCCGATCGTCAGGTCTGTCAGCCCTCGGAAACAGGCCGCGGGTCAACAACTCGTGGGTGGCGGGGCAGAGGCGAGGCAGATCACAGAAACATAAAGACTAGAGTATGGCAAAGATATGTTGATGAGAAGCGTATTTGTACGTCAAACACAAACGTAATCAGGGAGAAAATACGTTAGTGGTAAAACGTAATTGAGAATGCATTTTAGTTTGGGGGGAACGTAATGGGATAGAGCCATGGGGATAGAGCGAGTAGGCACTGCTCCGATACTACTATTGCCCTGTGTCTGTGCCACTTGGCATCCAAGTGAAAGCTGTTCAGCCATCTCTGCAGGGGCCGCAGTGACAGTAACCCTAATGGAACGACTGCCGAGGCAGCTGTCAGTTTGCCCAATAGGCGGAGAAAAAGAATGTAGGGCACCCGCCTGCCCCCTTGGAAGGGAGAGAGGCTGTGGAGGCTGTCGTCCACCCGTCGGGGTGACGGACAGGCACTCATAGTGACTGTATCCAGAGCCACACCAATGAAGGTTATGCTCTGAGAAGGGCTCAGGGAGCTCTTCTCCATGTTTACCCTGAGGCCCGACCGGGCCGCGTGAGAAAGAAGGCGAGCAGTGTCCTGCGCCGCCTGAAGCTGGGATGGCGCACAGATCAGCCAATCGTCCAAGTACGGCAGTATTCTCATGCCCTGTGATTGCAGGGGGGAAAGGGCAGCAGCGACACACCTTGTGAACACCCGTGGGGAGAGGGAGAGCCCGAATGGGAGCACCCTGAACTGGAAGTGACCGCCTTGAAAGGCGAAGCGAAGAAACCGCCTGTGGTGAGGTACAATGGGAACATGGAAATAGGCATCCTCCAGGTCGACAGACGTGAACCAGTCTCCCCTGGAAACCGCCCGAAGGACGTCTGCTGTGGTCAGCATGTGAAATGGCAAGACCCTCAGGAACTTGTTTAGTCCCCTCAGGTCCAGGATTGGGCGCAGTCCGCCGCCTCTCTTTTTCACCAGAAAGTAAGTTGAGTAGAACCCCCCCGGGCTGTGACAGGGGGTCCACCCTCTCGATTGCACCCTTGACCAGGAGCGCGGCTAACTCCTGGTTCAGGGCTAGGGATTTTACCGGATCGGTGATACTGGTCATTTTGACCCGGCTGGAGGTTGGTGGCCGGCGTCGGAACTGAAGCTTGTACCCCCGGGTTAGGGTGGACACCACCCAGGGGTCTGAAGCATGAGCTGCCCAGTAGCTGATGTGCTGCTGGGAGAAATAACCGACAGCCGGCCGGGAGACATCATCTCCTGTACCCCCTGCCTCTCGAGGCTCTGGGGGGGGGGGGCCTGGTAGTCCCCAAGTCCGGAGGTTGTCTATGGGGAACGTAGGTAGGGTTTTGTGGGTAGCGGTCCGGCCTCCCAGCGGTACGCTGAGGCCTGTGGCGACTACTGGGGTGAGCCGGGGGCTGAAAATGGCCCCGGGTGGATAGAGTAGGACCCCTACGTCTGCGGGGTGCGGGCATGTCCCTGCAAAGACCAGAAAACTGCTGCCTGGTCTGGCTAGCCTCAACAGTCCGCTGAAGCGCCTGTATAGCAGCTGACCCAAACAGCTCACCCGGTTCCACTGGGATAGTACGGAGGGTCCTCCTACATGCCTCAGACAGGGGTGACTGCGCCAGCCAAACCTGGCGGCGAGTCTGGACCAGGGTGGACATCAGCCGTCCAAGTTCCCTCGACATGAGCGCAAACGCCTGCAGTGAGGCATCACTGAGGCTGGTTGCGGAGGCGTCGGAAGTAGCCTGCTGCAGAGAAGCTGAGAGGGCAAGCATGAGGTGGGAGAGGGAGTTGCCAATACGACCCATGCGTGCTGCTGTGTCATAAGCCCTGGATAACATGTCATCCGTGACCCGACATTGGGGTCGAGGGCACCTGGCATCGGGCCTCAGGGTCTCCTCAGGGGAAACTATGAGGGACGCAATAGTCGGCTCAACTGCTGGCATACGGGTGAGGCCAAACTTTGCCGCGTCCTGCATGGCCGCCAGGGTTCGGCCCTCTGATGTAAGATGGGACAGAGCCCCGGTGTCCCTCCAGCATGCATGTAGCTCCCTCAGATATTCCTCGGAGGGAGGAAAAGCAAAGGTGGTAGGGGCGAGAACACGCCTGAAGAAGGCACTCGCAGGCTGGGGTTCCGGCTCCTGCGTATCTAAATGCAGGCGTGCCAGTGCCATGCGAATGACAGACCCCATGGAGCTATCGACTGCACCTTCCGAAGAGCCCTGAGCTGAGGAACGGGAGGCAGGTCCAGAAGCATGGGAGGGCTGCTCTTCACTGTACTCAGTAAAGAGCGTGGCTGATGCCGCCAGTGACATCATGTCCTCCTCTGAGCAAAGCTCAGCCGCGGGTGGATCTGGTGCTTCAGCCCCCCCTACACTGGGTTGGAGGGCCAGTAGAAGCGACTTCATCTGAGCTAGCTCGGAGGTCAGCAGATCCACTCTAGAAGACAGCCCGCTGGGTTTAGCCCTCTTGGAGGGAGCCCCTGCAGTTTCTGTGGCCCTGCGCTTGGAACGGGTAGGTAGGGCTGGATTCAACTGACCCGACAGGGGGAGGTCGACCATACCAGTCAGGTGTTCTGCCTCGGCGAGCCTAGCAGTCCTTACTGCTCGAGGCATGATGCCACAGTTCATGCATGGGTTCTCAGAGAGGCCCTCCCTTAGATGCTCGAGGCCAAGGCAAGCGGGGCAGAGGTCATGGCCATCATCAGGCTGCAGAGGAGCCATACAGGTCCTACAGCCGGGAAAGTCAAACATGGCCGACTCTCTAGGCCAGTCTGAGCGGATGCTCTGCTGAATGTTTGAGAATGCCAGGGACAGTCAGTGAGAGGGGAGCGAGGACACTCTCTTAACTCAGATAGTTGCTGCCGATATTGGTGTCCCACCAGTTAGCCTGAGCGAGAGCACTCTGCCACTGTGAAAACAGGTCAGGAGAACAGTCCTTCTAGCGAGAGGGGAGCGAGTGTTGTGAAAATAAAGCTATCTTTCACACTCAGAGCGGATTTAAGAATGAAACAGAAGCTCTCAAGAGGCGTATAGTTATATCAAAAGCAATAGTTTATTTATCAACAGAGTTATTCAGCCCAGCAATCAAACATGCATGGGTTAATAAGGCTTCACTCGCATTTGAGATCTGCCATAAGAACGCTTCAACACAGCAGCGTGATAATTCATATAGTTACTTCTTATGGAAGCCCATTGGTCAAATTCAAAGATGCAGGTGTGGCACGTTTGTACGTGTATGACACCTGGTTGGAGGCCTTGAACGTCCGTTCACATTGGCCCCTCCCAGAAGGCGTTTCTTCTGTCAGTGTGAAATGAGATGTTGAGGCGAGAGGACCTGGGAAAAGTGTGAAGAGGGGAGTCTGCTGGGGCGTTGTCCCTGTATCTCACTGTCTATTGTTCCTCCCTTATCTATCTAAAGATGGCGGCCTATTCCTTGTGGCGCAGTTAAATCAGTAGTCTCCCTCCTGTTTCTTCCTTGCCCTAGCGTGTACTGTGTGTATTGTATGAGTGGTTAATAGAGCTGCATAAGCTAATGGTTATTAAAACTAGTTGCTAATTAAAGCTGCATATAAGCTAGTTTTTATCAACAAATCCCTCTCTTGACGTCTGAAGGACGTCACTTTCTTAACCTTCCTACCCTGTTCACACGCTTGTGTCTGGCTCTGCCTCACCTGACCCTACCAGGCTGGTCTGCTCTTCCCATACTGGGTAAGCTCCATAAGGAGGGGGTGGTGGTGGTTCCTTGGAGAGGGCAGTGGTGATGAGACGGCCAACCAAAGAACGAATACAGGGTATTATACAACATCCACATGAGACCAGTATTGCAACGAACACTCCCGCTGACACTGCTATTGACAAGATCAGGTGCTTCCATTTTCCAAACATGTTTTCCATCCAATCTCCAAATGGATTGTTTACACCTGATGCTTCCTGCATTTCTTTTGACAGTGCCTTCAGACTATTCAGTGCTTTTGTGACTGAACCGTCCGGCGCAGTGTTGTTGGGGATGATAGTGCAACACAGGTCTCCAAACATTGAGCAAACACCTCCTTTTTCAGCAAGCAACATGTCCAAAGCCATTCTGTTTTGCACAGCAATCAAAGAAGTTGGGGCCAGCTGCTCAGCCAGACCCTCTATTGCATCCCTAGTATGATTAGCCAAACGAAGAACATTGTAATGCACATAATTGATACGATCAACATTTTTATTCACTGTTATCCATGGAATTATACTCACGATACTCTCAAAACCTGCTGCAATTTGGTCTACCAATTTGTATTCATTAGGCACTCCTCTGGGCACTCCGATTGCATCTATGTAGGTTGGACCTTTGTCCAGACTGAACTCAGTTCCAGCTGCTCTTTTTGCTAAGATATGTCTGCGTCTGCGTTGGGTCAGGCTTTGTACTTTGTTTTGCTCCTGTAGTATTTTGTCTCCCACTAAGGTAAGTGGCATTGCTAGCCTCACCATAGCACACACTCCCATTGTAGATGCTGGTATGTTAGAGAATAAGCGCAGACCCCCACAGTAGTAGAATAGTCCTCCCCTAGCCCAAGAACCTATCTCTGAGCCTGGTCGTGTCATATTGCACCAGTCTTCTGGCACTCTGCCTAGGTTGGTTTGAGCTCTATCGTTGGTGAAATGGTAACAGACATATCTGGATCCTAGTCCTTTGTAAGCTTTGAAATAACCTACTGCAGTTTGGTTGTCAATTGGTGGAAATATGGATGCCAGAGTCGTGCAATTTGGTGGAGTAGCCATTTTAGTCATATTTGTCATGCACGCGTATCCTGTTGGGTCAGATTCAGGATATAGTGGTGCTGGTTCGGTGAACATAGCTGGTCTAGCTGCAGCACAAGCTACACAGCCACTCATTTTGTTTTTTATAGCATTATCAACAATCCAATTTAACCAAACATTGTCGTTTCCATGTCCTGTAGCTAATTGGATCACCTGTTGGTGGTTGCTGAAAAGTCAAATTACAAATTACAAAACAAATTACCCTGCATTTTGCGTCAGATCACCTCGGACCTCTGCTAGAGGTCTGGACGGCTCAGGTGCTGGGGCACAGTGTGACAGGTGGTGCCAAGGTGCTCCTGCTTTACCTATGACTTGGACCGAGTGTGAAGTAACCTCCTTCACTTCGTACGGCCCTGTCCACCTGGGGTCAGTCCACTTTCTCTTATGAACTTTGACCCTGACCCAGTCACCTACTCGGATGAGATTTTTTACTTCCTCCTGGTCAGCTGCACTGGTCCGCTGGACCTGTTTGGAGAGAGCCTCCGTGAGAGTGATTAAAGCAGTCATATATGCCTTCATTTCTACTTGCTGCACATCTAAGGCCGGTATATGACTACCGTCTCTTGGAGGACCAGGCATTTGCCTCCCTGTCATTAACTCATGTGGTGAAAGATGCGTCTCATTTCCTTGTGCGCTCCTCATTGCCATTAGAGCTAGTGGTAAAGCTTCAACCCATGTCAGCTTTGATGCTGCACATGTCTTCGCTATTTTTGATTTTAGCGTCTGATTTGCCCTTTCTACCAGTCCTTGTGACTGTGGATGATACACTGATCCATACCTATGTCTGATTCCTAGTCTGGCTTCAACTTCCTGCAAATGCTTATTACTGAAATGTGAACCATTATCGGACCTTATGCATCTAGGAACCCCATAGCGAGGTATCAGTTCTGTTTGCAGCCACTTTATTACTGTCTGTGCGTCTTCTCTTTTAGTTGGGATTGCTTCCACCCACTTTGAGAATCTGTCCACCATTACCAAGATGTACCTTTTTCCTTGTACTCTGTTTTCATGTCCCATGTCAGTAAAGTCTATGCTGATGTCCTGGAAGCAGGCTGATGGTACAGGATAAGAGCCCATAGGTGTTTTGTACGGTTTCTTCACATTGTGATCCCCACAGGTGGTGCATTCGTCGCAGAAGAGGGACACCATACTTTCCATGTGTGGGTGCCACCACAGTGCTTGCATCCTTTGCAATGTTCCTTTCTTTCCTTCATGCGTTGGTCCATGTGCCTCTGGTATCAGTGAGACACACAATTCTGCTGGTGCTACCACTCTGCCATCATGGGATCTCCAAAGTCCACTTTCTCCTCTTGTTGCTCCTCTTCTTTGCCATTCGGACCATTCGTATGGTCCAGCCTTCTTCTGTATGTCAATCAGTGTTTCTTCAGTGATTTCTGGCTCTTGTATGGCTGTTTTCAGAACCATCTGTTTTGGTCTGTATCCTCCTGTTTCTTTAGCAGCTTCATCTGCCATGTCTTTTCCCGCACTTATTCTGGTCCTTGCTTTACCATCATGTCCTTTGCATTTCATGATTGCCACTCTGCTTGGTAGGCTCATAGCTTCCACCAGTGCCATGATTTCCTTCTTGTGTTTGATGGGTGCGTCCATTGATGTCGTGAATCCTCTTCTTCGCCACATGGGCCCATCAACGTGAGCTGCTCCATGTGCGTAAGCAGAATCTGTGAAGATGTTTACTGATTTTCCTTCTGCTATTTTCAGGGCTTGTATGAGCACTTCGACTTCTGCTAGCTGCGCAGATGCTGGTTGAGGTAGGATACCTGATGCTACTATTGAGTGTTCTAGATCTTCGGATTGTCTCACCACAGCATAGGATGCTGTGTTTCCTTCATCTCCTTTGTAGCAACATCCGTCCGTGTATAACCACATTTCTGCTCCTAGGATTGGTGTATTTCCTAGGTCTGGCCTTAGTTTGTTTTCAATGATTGCCCTTGCTTCGCAGCTGTGTGGTTGATCTCCCTGTTGGAGTGATGACGCCATATTGATTCCTCCTGTTTCATAGACAATGTGTGCTCTTGTGCATTCTTTTTTTCGATTTTCTTGCAGCTCCGAACGTGAACAGCTCCGAACGTGAATTCTTTGCTTAGGAGGAATGCAGCCACCCCATGATGTGTGTGGATTTTCAGAGGGTGGCACATGACAATGTGGGATGTTTTCTCAATCGCCTTTGCAATTGCCGCCATGTGTCTTGTACAGGTGGATTAGCCAATTTCAACTGGGTCCAGCTTTGATGAGTCTCTTTCTCCCCCTTTTTTCTGATACAAAACTGCATTTACCATCCCTCCTTTTTGTTCAGAAACATCTAGGTGGAAAGGGAGTGAATAGTCTGGAGCTTGAAGTGCCGATGCATGTGACAGAGTCTGCTTGAGAGTGGTGAACGCTTCTTCTGTTTCTTGTGTCCAAACTAGTGGGGCTGAGGTGTTTCTAGTTCCTGGTTCCTTAAGCAGGCTTCTGAGACAGGTGGTGAGGTCCGCGTAGTCAGGAATGTGACTACGAGAGTAGCCTGTTAGACCCAGGAATGACAGCATATGTCCCACGGTGCTAGGTCTGTCATGATGGAGAATGCTTTCTCTGTGGGCTGTGGGCTGTGGGCTGTGGGCTGTGGGTCTGTGGGCTGTGCTTACAGCTAGGCCGCTTGATGAGAGAGTGCGACCCAGGAAAGTGACTTGTCTCCTACATGTTTGGACCTTGGTTTTCTTGACTATGTAGCCTTGTGAGGCTAATAGTTGCAGCAGTGTCTCTGTTGTTGCCAGGCAGGTGACTGCTGATATCGCTTGATTCTGGCTTCTTGGATCCTGATTGCCTCTCCCTCTCTGGTAATTTCCTCTTCTTCCACGTGGTGGGCCTTGTTGTTGTTGCTGACCACGCGAGCGGGAGCGGCAGTCACGTGCGTAGTGACCTGGCTTTCCACAGTTGTAGCAGTAGAAAGTTCCTCCTTCCTGCTTCTTTTTGTCTTTAGCAGTCTTTTGAGCCACGTCAAGCTCTGCCAGCTGTCTCTTCATTAGTGACACTTGCCATGCTTTGAGCTCCACATCTGATCCTCCTACTGCTGCTCTGTGTTTATCATAAGTGTGTTCTTTGCCTGCCATGTCTGCAGTGCTCTTCACTAATATGCAATATAAAAAGTTTGAATGCAGTATTCCCAAATGTCCACCAGATGGAGCCAAAGCTCCTGTCCACTGTTCTTGTTGCAGTTCCTGAAGTGGCCACAGAAAGAGCCAAAACTCCTGTCAAATGTTCTTTTTTTTTCAGTTCGTGAAGTACCAACAGAGGGAGCCAAAGCAGTTCTCTTATGCCTTCAAATGGCTTGATGGAGCTCTGAACAGCTTCATTCACACTGGCTCACGTCCGAAACCTGCCTTCTCTGGAACGTCAGTGTGTGTGAAATGTTGATCCACTTTATTATTAACACTTAAGGTGAAGGAAATGAAATCAGTACAGTTCTAAACTTATTTCGAAGTCTCTGTGTGAATAGATAAAAAGAAAACTCTTCTCCTACTTTAAGATGGCAGTTTTCTGCCCTAATCTGGTTGTTTACGCAAGCGTTACTTTCAGGGCCACTGTATCTGTTCCTATCGTACGAACGGGTGACGGAATGCCCCATTCGGCGTTTTTGACCTACTTACAGTGACCTCACAACTCCGCAATATAAGCTTTACAAGTACAGCGCATATTATTTAACAGTGAATGAATATATTTTATTTACAAATCCCCCTTTTCACCCCTGCTAGGTGTGAACTTCTATGTTTTTGGAACTACTCATTCAATGGCTGTAACTCGATGTTTTAGGTCTCTATCATCTGGATCAGAAGTTGGTGGAGTGCTTTGTCTAGTTCGGGTGTGTGTCTGATTCGGGGATGGAGAGGGAAGAGGGGCAGTTGAATTAGATAGGTGCTGGTGTGTCTGATACTTGGTTTCGAATTTCTCAGATCAGTAATGCTGCGTTCACACCGGTCGCGTTGATTTTTTGACGCGCGTCGAGATTACATACAAAGTCTATGCACAGACGCGATGAGACTGGCGCGCCTCGATTTTGCGATCCCGCGGCGCGTTGGACGCGTTATTGCAGTGCGGTGGACGCGGTGGACGCCGCAAAATCGCCAACGCGCGAGTTGAAATTTTTCAACTTCAGCGACATAATCGCGTGACGCTGTGGCGCGATAGCCTATCAGCGTTGAGTTGCTCCCCCTGTCGTCACTGGCTTCCTGCCGTTGTTGAATCAGGAAATAAATCCTGTCGCCGTCTGTGTTCACCCAGAGCGCTACGATACCTCATATCAACAGAGACCGGACCAAACTATGTGTATGCATGTGTGTGTGTAAACCATACGGTACACACAATAAATAGACGCTGCCGTATTTACGTCTACGTGACGTTATTGAGTGCTGGTGGAGCTGCTACGATGTTAGCATAGCCTAGCACCGATCCATCAGAGCTCCATTGAGAAGACTAGTAACCTACAAATCTGTATCATTACGTAGTTATTTCGGAGTCCCTTTTTGTCGGAGAAGACAAGTACAAATCGGTATCATTACGTAGTTATTTCGGAGTCCCTTTTTGTCGGAGAAGACAAGTACAAATCGGCATCATTACGTAGTTATTTCGGAGTCCCTTTTTGTCGGTTAATTGCCGTTGAATCACAGCCAAATCAGTTTATTTTGTGTTCCTACAGCTGTAGTAAACAGCGACCGGTGGCTTGCTAGACACAGTGAATACAGCTCGATACAATCCACGGAGCTCCTCTGAACAATAGTATGAACCAGACATGACGGCGTTTGGCATTCCGATGTTTGAGGGACTTCCACAACACGTACAAAGCAGCAATTGTCCTTATTCCTGTCATGGTTGACGGCGGAAAACAATGGCGGCCAGATCGAGGCTTCCAGGACGATAAACCACGCCCCCTCTCCGGCGCTACGAGATTTTGCGGCGACCGGTGTGAACACGACCGGCGGCGCGTTGGACGCTTTTTTGCAGTGCGTTGGACGCTTTTTTGCAGTGCGTCAAAAAATCAACGCGACCGGTGTGAACGCAGCATAAGGCAACTAGTATGCCCATACCCCCCCCCCCTTTTTCAGTTTTCTTCAGCCCTCTGTCCTTGGAGCCGATACACTCCCTACGGCTGCACCTGTTTTGTTATCAGGAATGCTTTTCCTCCTTTATTTTCTCAGCGTCTGTCTGACTGAATGAATCCCTGCTCTTTTTCCGCTTTAAACTTTGCTGACGGTCCCTATGGAACACAATTTTTCCAATAACTCTGTAGTCTTTGTAACTACGCCACTAAAACAGACACTTATATTAACCCTCAGCTGTCTCTCAGTTTATCGTAGTGTTTTATGTTTGTGTGTGATTGCAACGTCTGTGTCTAATGCGTGTTTTTTCTGCTCAACTGACCGTCAATTTTAAAGAGCACACGAACCGGTTGCCACACATCAACTCCTCAGCTGTCTCTCTCTCATATGTACGCTTCAAACATTCACTCTTATTCAAATTTATGCTGCATGCAAACCCATACACGGCCACTTCTGCAATACTTGTACACAAACCTCTGAATGGATCTTCGTTTTACAGTGTACAACATGGACGAACGTGGTCCCTTTAGGAAATGGCATTTTTGCAGTCTCCAGACACACTACATTCACATCAGCGTATTTCAACAAGAATTTTTATTTACTCAAACTCAGCAAACCGACTGTCGCATCGCTGGCCTCTTGACCACGACACAAATGACAAACTGCTTTTTCAGCAAACAAATACAGTCAAATAATAATCAATTCTTTCCCTATCCTACAACACAAAACAAACAGCGCTACTTTTTAATGCATCACAACGGCCGCTGCGTATCATAAAACACAAGTACAATATCTGCTTTGGCTGGGGCTCGATCACGGGCCTACCGCGCGGCACCCGGGGATTCTTTAGCTAAAACTCCCTAAACCGTTTACCATTCATTTTCAATGGTAGTCCTAAACCAGTACGGATGTAATATATCTTTGGCCACCAGCACCAGCAGCGCTGTGGTGCCGTTTTGCGAGAGAAAGATTTTCTCCGGTGTTTGTCAGTCAGTCGGAGCCTGGAAAGAGCATCGACAGCCCGCATTTTCCGGATCTATTCGCTGGGTGGACACTACGTTGAACGGTAAGTCATTAAGATGAATAACAATGAATTAAAATGTCATGACAATTAGTCTGGGCTGTCTGACATTCACTTGAAAGCTTCAAAGATAAAGTTAGTTGTGTTTTTTTTGTGTTATATTGTGTCGAAGTCGGACTTCTGACTGTATGAGTTCGTTACCTTACAACGTAACGTAATCTGGAGCCGTTAACGGTTCATACCGGTTAATTCATGTCCGACTTTGATGCGTTTTTGTGACCAAAAGTATCACAAGTTAACACGAACGTGCATTCAAATAAAATGAGTTGCCGTTTACGACGCATGTCAGTGAACACAGAGGCTGAGCAGCGGCCGGTTAAGGTTGTGGTGAACGTAAGATATACTCTGTTACTTTACGGACACGTAACAAAAGAACAACAAGCTGTGACCGGACCCGGTGGTTCATGTGAATCACGTTAACGTTAAATAAACACGCACGTCTCCGTTGTATCATGTCACGTATCGTCATTAATGCATGTAGTTCATAGTTATGTACATCAACTGCTCCACGTGTGTTTGACAGCATTAGTTACTAACGTTAGTTACTTGGCAGATTAAGGATATCAGACAAAATATACTCAACTAATAAATGATGTGTTATTACAGATTAAACTACCAGCAGTATATAAAGTCATTAAAGTGATGAACACATGCTTTTTTGTACTTTTACTGAAGTCAGACTTTGAGTAAGTAAGATTTGAATGCAGGACTTTTACTCAAAGAGTATTTCCACCATGTGGTGGTATTAATACATATTTTTTTACTGAAGTACAAGATGTGTAGACTTTCACCATCACTGTTAAAAACAGAGAACACCAGAATATGATGATGTTTATGTTATTACATAGTATAATCATACTCTAGTCTCGTGCATGTCTGTTTGGGAGGGTGAAAAGGTGAATTGAGTTCCGGGAGTTTCTTGATAAGACACTTCACACTTCATTGTTACTTGAGTCACATGACTGGGGGGGTCGTAAATGAAGGTGTGACTCCCCACCAGGCTGAGCTTCCTTCACCTCCCAAGTTCCGGCTTTTCTATGAGTCGTTCAAAGGGTTTCACCCACAGGGGGGTCTGCCTTTGAAGTGTAAATCACTGACTTAACAAACTGTTCATGTCAAGTTGACAGAAAGACAGGCACTGAAGGTCCACACATGATCAACATCAGATGTTAGGCTGATATACTAACCTCCTAAACATCTGTTATGAAAACAATGGCTGTTGTCCATAACGTAGTAATAGACTTATTCATATATCCTACTCTTTGTCATTTCAGGTAAAATGCACAAACAGTTTTTTTTCCCTGGAAGAATGGCGGTTACGTTCCGTAAGGGACCACTGGGATTTCTCCGTCAGGATCCGACTGATGCAGCCAAAGTCCTCAAAGACAACACGTCTCTACAGGACAAGTCTGCACCTGTGAAGGAGGAGCTGGTCAGACAGAATGCTCTGACTGTGGTCCGCCAGAGAGGAGGGGATGCTTCGGATAAAACTGAGGTGACTGGAGATTACATCCTGCAGTTTGGGAAGTACAAGGGGAAGTCCTTCCGCTGGCTCCTGGAGAATGACATTGGGTACACCATCTACCTCATCAGGAACCAGCAAAAGGAGGAGGCTGCAGGAGTGTTCATGGCAGTGGGGCACAACAAGGACAGCCTGCTGTCATTTGTTAGCTATTCCCTCAGCTTTCAAGAAGTCCAGTCTCTTCTCAGCTATGAGGAACAAAAGCCAGTTGTGAAAGCAGCAGCATCAGAGGATGACCAGCTGGTTGGTTTTGGCTCTCGTGCCAACAACACCTGGCGAGAGATTTGGCACAGCAGGGGTGATGGGTATGCATCTTTTATACTGAAGAAAAGATGTGCTCCAGGGACCAAGATGCAGAAACTCCAGGTGTACCTCCAGAAGCAGCTGCATCCGCCCTCTGGCTCCTCTGTGATGACACAACGCTCACATGCTCCTGCTGAAGCCATGGGTGGGTCTGGTTTCCTATTTGTTTTAGAGAGATGTACACGCTGTCATACACACCATCATTCCAGTGATTTAAGTCATACCAGCCCAAGTACAAGAAGATACTCATTTAATGACATTCGGATTCTTGTCTGTTTGCATCTCAGTGATGGATGAAGATGAAGAGCTGGAGAGAGGGATGCTGAGTATCTCTCCTTCAAAGCAACATGTGCAGAGCTATGAGTAAACATTTGTCTTTTATTTCTTTGTTTCTACCACCTGAAGATTTAAAATCGGTTACAGTTTGCTATTAATCGTGTATTCTATTCAGTATATATGATATGTTTTTTGTTTGTGTTTAACAGCTGTTTCGGCATCATCATCAACAGCCAGACAACAGGCTTCAGGACCAAAAAGAGGTTTTTCACCAAAAACGTTCTGCTGTCAACCGACAACCCTGGGACCATGAATTCTTATCCCACATGAAATGACTTGAACCATTCTCATGTTGACCATGTTCTGGTCCTGTTTGTGTTTTGGTGTTCTACTTGTTGTCCCAGTGACTATGAATTGATACCAGTCATGATGAGGGTACGTATCACTCTTTGTTTTCTTATATGGATAAAAAGAAACAATATGCATGTCTGAAACTGCTGTGTTACTAACACCTGAATGCATGTGTTTGAAGTGTGCCATGTTGCTTCACCTGCCTAGGTTACATCACAATGACTGGCCACTGAATATTAACCCATTGAAAGACAAACACACGTGTATGAATGAAGTATATTCTTTATATATTAATGTGAGAAACAGTCTGTCATTGGATACGGCTGAGAAAGGTGAAGTAACGATACTAACAGTTGTGTTTCTTTGTCAAAATATAAATGACTGACAAGGTGTTTTCCATTGTAGAACCATCTGCTACACTGGCTGCACCAACTCATCTGAAGGGTTCACAAGTAGATGGTAAATACATCCAACATTTAAACACATCTGTCATATTCACTGTGCTCATATCTGTTATAAACCATTGATTGTGTTTTGTGATCCTTCTCTCCTTGCAGCTGTAACTGTAAGGAGACCAGTGCCTGTTCCCCAGGAGCTCACGTGTCTGCTGCCAGAAGGAGCGGGTCGTCCAGCAACAGAGGCGACTGTCACAGTCCCTGGTGTGTGTTATTTGACCTGTATTTGCATCTTAAAAATATACTTCATGTAGTGTTCATCAAAACTGTTGTTAATTCTATACAGTTGCTGCTGCACTGTATTGAGACAATAGGTAGGCAGCACTCCAGTGTCCAGCTTGCTGAGTTTCACAGACTACAGTGTAGCTGTCATGTTACATCCTTGCTTCATCCTACTGTCAATAATAATGACAACATGTTTAATATTCTCTGTAGTGTCAGAGGCCCCCCTGATTTCTCCTGAGACGTCTGCACAGCCCGCTCAACTGTCACCTGCACAGAGAGATCAACGTTAGTATTAGAAGGTTTTTCATGTCAAAAGATTAAATCAAGACGCAACCAGAATCGTACTCATTTGCTCCGTTTATTCTTGTCTGACTAGGTGAGCCATCACGCAGGCCGTTAGCTGTCCCCACCCGTCCTCCTCCACAGCTCCCTGGCTACGACCATGAAGTCAGCCAGTGGACCTGTTCACAGCAGCAGAGGATCTGGATGAAGACAGAGCTGGAATCCATGGGTCTCTGGCCAGGCTCCTTTCCTGTGCGCAACCTTATGAAGATGGTGTCATTGTGGCGTCTCCCTCCCCAGCCAGAATTAATAGACAGCATCTCTGATCTTCCTTCTCCAAAGTACTTTCAGCTCCATCCCTTCTTCATATGGAAGCCAGAGAATGACTTGATGGCTAGACTGAGGAACAATTACACTCTGCCGTGCATTGAAGGTTGTGCCCGGCCTCAAGTTGTTTCTGCAGGTGTTGGTAGACCTCGTGTGATTGTCGGTGTCACTGGACAGTACTACCTGTTGTCACCCAGACTGTGCTGCAAAGTGTGCAGGAAGAGGTGGTATGCTGATAACCCAGTGTGGCTGGACAAACTCCCAAAGAGGTTCACAAACCTGTTGCCAGCAGTACTGACCTACAAGAAGGCCATTTGTAAATCAGTCATGGACGAGCTCAGGCGGACAGGCAACTCACCCACCGACATGGCAAAGCAGATAATGGAGATGATGCACCTGAAGTTTGAACGTGCTCACCTGGCCTACCTCCTCAGCTGCCAAAACATCATGGATGCTGAGGCAGGAAAGTACGACCAAAGAACCATCACTCAGTTCATCAGACAGGAAACCAAGCCGGCTCCCTTCGGAGAGTACGGTGATCCAGTTGGCTGGAACGGGATCGCTGTGTCTGCTCACTACCTGACTGACTGTCTGCTGCACGAGTACCAGCACCAGGAGAGCGCCATCAAACAACTCCTGCAGGGTACCTTTGGACAGGCTCTCCGCTCAGACCACACACGCAAAGTTGCGAGGAAGGTCACCTTTTCATCCGGCACCATGTCCTCGTATGCGGTCATGAATGAGAACTGGATGATCCTTTCATGGGTGATGGTGCAGGCGGAGACGGAGAAGTCCCTGAAGCCCATGTACGAGGGACTAGCACAGCGCTACAGCACTGCAGGCATAGAGAAGGCACAATACCAGTGGGTAGACAGGTAAATTATAACCAGTACTTTTTACCAACATTGGTGACACAAACAGCTCAGAATCACAACTTACATTGCTTTTCATATTTCCAGTTTGACGACAGAAAATCCTTTTGCATTGATTTTATTGTGATGACCGTATACACTGGACTACACATGGTGCTTGATATGACTGCTTTAACATTCACGGCTATACTTTGTCTATATTTGTTATTTCAGGGATTGCTGTGCAGCATTTAAGGTGGCTGAATCGTTTGCAGGAGAGCAACTGAACTGGGATTCTTGGCGAACAACTGATGCCATTGTTGCCGGGGCCACTTCTGGTAACCTGCTGAACCTGCATCAAGATCCCACTTCAGTGCAAACATCACCATCAAGCTGGACTTATTCCACTGTATGAGGCGGTTCCTCCGTGAGTGTGTGTCAGAGCATCATGCCCTGTACAGCTCTTTTGCTCAGTTCCTGTCTGCAGCTTTTTCTGTGGTGGATCAGGAAGACCTGCAGAGGCTTAAGGACGCCTATGCCTTCTGTGGAATCCAGCCTGCCAACCCAACCAAGACCCACATTCGCGAGCACTGCAGGACCAGGATTCCAAAGCCCGAGGAGCTCATCAAGAGGGTCGAGGGAGTTTTCCAGCAGTTTCACCTCGCGGGGGATCCAAATGGTGCTCCTCTCTTCAAGCCCTCAATGCTGAAGGAATGGCGGATTCAGCGGGTGCACATCCTGCGAAGTTGCCTGAGTGATCCTGTGGTGGAAGGTGGGACTCTGTACAGGCATGGAGGAACACTGCAGCTGAACCATGTGCAGGGTGATGGGGCCAAAGTTCCTGTTTGGATCCCCATCAGAGGCACATCCCAGCAGGAGGGCTATCACTTCCACCAGGCTCAGTGGGTCACTGGAACACGTTTTTCCACAGAGCTGTTTCAGGCTCAGGGGATGACTGGGGTGGCACGGTGGAACTACCAGCGCCTGGTGGACTTGAAGCAGCCAGGTGTTCCCCTCCCAGCTGTCTTTGATCCGGCATTGATTGCACACCTTAACGCGGTCTCTGAACGGGTGTTGGGGCAGGTCAAATATCCAGCTTTTCATCTCACTAGTAGAGACACTGGAGAGAAGTTTGGCCTGGAATATGTTGAACCTGGTTGCCACCCAGTTATTCTGGACTGGGACAAGCACAGGAGCAAGACAGACTCCGCCCAGGCCCTGAATCCACCTCCTCACAGCGGCCCGCCCGCTGCCCAGTCTGCGCTTCCTCGGTCCTCCTCAACGGCACCGCCCAAGATGCTTCAGTTTCCTCCCTGCCCTGCTGCTGATTCTGCTGTCAAACCAGAAGTGAATCCCACTACAACAGGTAAACATCAAACACACAGACAAAGTAGTGCACCACACCTCAGTTGGTAGGAACTCGATTTTATTCATATTTCATTTTTCATGAGAAGCGTAATGGATGATTCACTTTTCCTTTTTTAAAAGATGTGACAATATTTAATGTGTTATTGAATAAACATACCAGTCAGCCACTTATCTAAAAGTGGAAAGTGTGTTTTCACCCATACGAGTGTATGAATTAGGGCTTCTCTCTTCTGTAGGTGAGAATGTCTTATTGTATTCTGTCTTTTGTTTTTATAGAAACCACATGCCGGCCGACTCTGCCCCTGCTGTCCTCACCAACTGGTGCCCGCACTGGACCTGTGAAGACAGGAGGGAGAGTGTTTGTGTTGGACCACAAGCGATGGCCGGTCCCCATGAAGGCAGCCATCGACAACCTGCTGAATAAACGCCGTGGGCAGAAGGACATGCTCAAGCTTGTGGACCAGGACTATGCTGCTCTTGTCCACAACTCCTGTACAGACCCCAACAGCATGCTCCACCCAACAACAAAACTGCACATCTCGCTGTATTTAAAGTACCTGAGCAAGTTGTTGAACACCAGCTCATCTCTGAATGTCAGCCCAGAAAAACTGCAAGAGAGGCAGGAACTCTGGCACTCTCTGACAGAGGGCAGTGAGACCACCAGTGTGCCAGTTGTGACCATGCCTGTTGCTGCCATTAACCCACCTCCACCTGTTCACACCCTGACTCAAGCCTCCATTGAGAAGATAGTCCAAAACATCATGGAGAAGCAGCAACAACAACAACAACAACAACAACAACAACAACAACAACAACAACAGTCAAAGGAAAAGAAGGCCCAGACAAAAAGGTGTCTTTCTTGTGGCCAGCCAAAGTCCAGGTATGAGAACGATGGTTCTTCTATCCACTTCTTCTACCAGCAGGGCCCTGTCAGATACTTTTACTGCTCCACTAAAGTTTTTAAAGCTTACGGTGCAGAAGGTCTGACAAACCCAAGAATGCCCTTTGTAGACTTTGCAGAGACAAAGTTCTTTCAGCTGGAACTGGATGCCACAAAGAAAAGGGTGGAGGAGAGAGGACAGCAGAAGAGGAAGAGGACTGAACCCCAGCCCACAGGTCGCAAGTGTGGATTCTGTAAAATGGAGCTGAAGCAGGGCCCAAACAGTCCTCACATTCATACGGGGTTCCCTGGACTAACAGGGAAGTACATCTACTGCCCCAGTAAAGTCTTTTCCCTTTACAAAGGCCAGGGCATGGAGAAGGAGACGACCTGGAATGAGTTCCAGGAGTCTGCTTTTTATGAGACAGAAAAAAAGAGATGGGAGGTTGAAAAGGGAAAGTAAGAGAAAGGGGGAGTGTGTTGTCATGTATATACTGTATATCTTTGCTCATTTTAATAATTAGATTTTGTACTGGATTCATTATTATATTTGTTGTACATATTTGTGTTGTGTATTTGCAATATGGGCTCTGTGTTCAACAGTCACTGTCTCTGTTGTGTTTAATAAATTATGTTCTGTTCACTAATGTCTACATGTCTCATTAATAAGTGAATCATTATAGTGAACAGTAAATACATATTTAATTAAGTGATTGCAATTTAAATGTTCATAATTAGGAAAACTGCAATATAATAGGTTAATAGCCATAAATAATTCAAGTACTTGATAATCTATCTGTCACTACAATCTAGTGATAATCAGTAAACGGTACAGTTGGATAAACATTTCTTGATTTAGAAATAGCTCTTTATCATTGATGTGTGGCCTTGCCCCAAGTGGGACTCGTACCTGCGTCCACCAGCGATATGAAAGTGGATTTTGAGGACCTTGGACAGCGTTAATAATGCTGCAATTTCATTGGCTGTCGGTGTATGCCAACTATACACGGCTTGCCGCGGCGAAACCCCAATGGATTTCTAGTCCATCGCCTTAACCACTCGGCCACAACAACCTACGAGACAACATTGAACCAACTTTCACAAATTCTAAGAACTGTCTCAACGGCTGCAAAAGACATTTACTAAGTGTACTTCTCTGTAACACAGCTGTTCAATTTTGCTTGCCTTAGGTATACTTGGTGTGTTCTTTCATTTGCTCGATGTATGTTTAGATTGCCTAGATCTTTAACTCAATAATCCTTTAACAGTGACCACAAAACTTGATGGAGATGCGGGGGATTGAACCCCGGGCCTCATACATGCAAAGCATGTGCTCTACCACTGAGCTACATCCCCCACAAACCTTCACAAATAGTCTTTCTTTCTTCGAGATTCCTAAATAAAAATCGAAATATGACCAAAAATGATGGATGTAGGGTTGTAAATGCACTTGTATAGTGTTGTGAAATGCAACTGTGAATTTTCGAAATTAAGCTTTGGAAAACTCCTCGCACCTCTATACAACCAGTCACAATGGAAATGTTGGACATTGGCTACCTTTATGCTTACTGTTTGACTACAAAACTTAGCATCAGTATACTCTCACTGGAAGAAGAGGACTCAGATGGCCACAAATCTAACAGGGGCCAACTGCTTGGAAGGCAGCTATGCTCACCACTGTACCACCATTGGTGGGACAAAGGCTTTCACAGCAAAGTCGGCAATTCACCTGGGTATTGAGACTGAAAAGAGCCCTGCATTTATAAAGAGAATGGGGCTGCATTGGAGGGGATGGTTCAATTCATTTACCTGTGACATTACACAATATTGGCCAGGAAGTTGAGATTTACAATGTGACAACATACACAAGGAAGTGTCTTCTTAATCAACAATTTGGGTCAAAGCATCAATTTAGAGGCTGCTCATTTTTATAAGCTGAACCAGACATGTCTCAGCATGGAGGTTCTATGGTGAGGCCACCAAGTGGAAAAGTGTCTTTCGTTGTTGGCAGGGTTTGAACCTGCGCGGGGAAACCCCAATGGATTTCTAGTCCATCGCCTTAACCACTCAGCCACAACAACCTACGAGACAACATTGAACCAACTTTCACAAATTCTAAGAACTGTCTCAACGGCTGCAAAAGACACTTACCAAGTGTACTTCTCTGTAACACAGCTGTTCAATTTTGCTTGCCTTAGGTATACTTGGTGTATTCTTTCATTTGCTCGATGTATGTTTAGATTGCCTAGATCTTTAACTCAATAATCCTTTAACAGTGACCACAAAACTTGATGGAGATGCAGGGGATTGAATCCCGGGCCTCATACATGCAAAGCACGCGCTCTACCACTGAGCTACATCCCCCACAAACCTTCACAAATAGTCTTTCTTTCTTCGAGATTCCTAAATAAAAATCGAAATATGACCAAAAATGATGGATGTAGGGTTGTAAATGCACTTGTATAGTGTTGTGAAATGCAACTGTGAATTTTCGAAATTAAGCTTTGGAAAACTCCTCGCACCTCTATACAACCAGTCACAATGGAAATGTTGGACATTGGCTACCTTTATGCTTACTGTCTGACTACAAAACTTAGCAACAGTATACTCTCACTGGAAGAAGAGGACTCAGATGGCCACAAATCTAACAGGGGCCAACTGCTTGGAAGGCAGCTATGCTCACCACTGTACCACCATTGGTGGGACAAAGGCTTTCACAGCAAAGTCGGCAATTCACCTGGGTATTGAGACTGAAAAGAGCCCTGCATTTATAAAGAGAATGGGGCTGCATTGGAGGGGATGGTTCACTTCATTTACCTGTGACATTACACAATATTGGCCAGGAAGTTGAGATTTACAATGTGACAACATACACAAGGAAGTGTCTTCTTAATCAACAATTTGGGTCAAAGCATCAATTTAGAGGCTGCTCATTTTTATAAGCTGAACCAGACATGTTTCAGCATGGAGGTTCTATGGTGAGGCCACAAAGTGGAAAAGTGTCTTTCGTTGTTGGCAGGGTTTGAACCTGCGCGGGGAATCCCCAATGGATTTCTAGTCCATCGCCTTAACCACTCGGCCACAACAACCTACGAGACAACATTGAACCAACTTTCGCAAATTCTAAGAACTGTCTCAACGGCTGCAAAAGACACTTACTAAGTGTACTTCTCTGTAACACAGCTGTTCAATTTTGCTTGCCTTAGGTATACTTGGTGTATTCTTTCATTTGCTCGATGTATGTTTAGATTGCCTAGATCTTTAACTCAATAATCCTTTAACAGTGACCACAAAACTTGATGGAGATGCGGGGGATTGAGCCCCGGGCCTCATACATGCAAAGCACGCGCTCTACCACTGAGCTACATCCCCTACAAATTGTCACAAATAGTCTTTCGTTCATCGAGATGCCTAAATATAAGACGAAATATGACCAAAAATGATGGATGTAGAGTTGTAAATGCACTTGTATAGTGTTGTGAAATGCAACTGTGAATTTTCGAAATTAAGCTTTGGAAAACTCCTCGCACCTCTATACAACCAGTCACAATGGAAATGTTGGACATTGGCTACCTTTATGCTTACTGTCTGACTACAAAACTTAGCAACAGTATACTCTCACTGGAAGAAGAGGACTCAGATGGCCACAAATCTAACAGGGGCCAACTGCTTGGAAGGCAGCTATGCTCACCACTGTACCACCATTGGTGGGACAAAGGCATTCACAGCAAAGTCGGCAATTCACCTGGGTATTGAGACTGAAAAGAGCCCTACATTTATAAAGAGAATGGGGCTGCATTGGAGGGGATGGTTCACTTCATTTACCTGTGACATTACACAATATTGGCCAGGAAGTTGAGATTTACAATGTGACAACATACACAAGGAAGTGTCTTCTTAATCAACAATTTGGGTCAAAGCATCAATTTAGAGGCTGCTCATTTTTATAAGTTGAACCAGACATGTCTCAGCATGGAGGTTCTATGGTGAGGCCACCAAGTGGAAAAGTGTCTTTCGTTGTTGGCAGGGTTTGAACCTGCGCGGGGAAACCCCAATGGATTTCTAGTCTATCGCCTTAACCACTCGGCCACAACAACCTACGAGACAACATTGAACCAACTTTCACAAATTCTAAGAACTGTCTCAACGGCTGCAAAAGACACTTACTAAGTGTACTTCTCTGTAACACAGCCGTTCAATTTTGCTTGCCTTAGGTATACTTGGTGTATTCTTTCATTTGCTCGATGTATGTTTAGATTGCCTACATCTTTAACTCAATACTCCTTTAACAGTGACCACAAAACTTGATGGAGATGCAGGGGATTGAGCCCCGGGCCTCATACATGCAAAGCACGCGCTCTACCACTGAGCTACATCCCCTACAAATTGTCACAAATAGTCTTTCGTTCATCGAGATGCCTAAATTATGGATGTAGGGTTGTAAATGCACTTGTATAGTGTTGTGAAATGCAACTGTGAATTTTCGAAATTAAGCTTTGGAAAACTCCTCGCACCTCTATACAACCAGTCACAATGGAAATGTTGGACATTGGCTACCTTTATGCTTACTGTTTGACTACAAAACTTAGCATCAGTATACTCTCACTGGAAGAAGAGGACTCAGATGGCCACAAATCTAACAGGGGCCAACTGCTTGGAAGGCAGCTATGCTGTACCACCATTGGTGGGACA